>NC_069005.1:22612603-22629698 GCF_001194135.2 Octopus bimaculoides | reverse complement strand
TTATCATCATTCCTTCAGCTAAATATCACAGGTCAGTGAGGCTGATGCTACTCACACTATACAAGCCAGTATAGAAGGCGGCGAGCTGGCAGAATCGTTAGCATACCAGGCGAAATGCTTGGCGGTATTTCGTCTGCCGCTACGTTCTGAGTTCAAATTCCGCCGAGGTCGACTTTGCCTTTCATCCTTTCGGGGTCGATTAAATAAGTACAAGTTACGCACTGGGGTCGATATAATCGACTTAATCCGTTTGTCTGTCTTTGTTTGTCCCCTATGTGTGTAGCCCCTTGTGGGTAGTAAAGAAATAACACTATACAAGCCAATGGCACATTCCTCAGTAGTTATTTTACTTGCTAGAAAAAGCAGCCAAATTTCTAGAACCATATTCTACCTCATCTGCTTAACACTTTGAAATTCACAGGGGGCTTGAGAAGCATCTGCTAATTATAAACACGAGTTCTTAGCCCTTTAGCATTCAGTTTTCTTTGTCAAATGCATTGCTTATTTATTTACGTTGATTTGAATTAGTCAGTCATGCATTACCTCGCAGCTTTGAGATTTCAATGATGTGATTGTTTATTTTCAGAATACTATTGTAGATGTGTGAGAGGCCAGATCTGGCCAGTTGAACATAGAACAGGTAGAATATCTTAGCCAGATGTGGCTGGTTTAAATGCTAAAGGGTTAAAGACCTTTACACATTTAGGGAGCAAAAGTTCTAGATTACTTAATTACTATCTCCACATTTAGAGGTAGGTTGTCATAAGCTGAGATTGTCTCTTGGGGTATTTATTAGTTCTTCATTAGCTGTTCAGGTTAATTGGATAAAGATAAAATGGTATAAACTCCTACAAGTATTAAGTTCTTTTCGTTTGACAAATGAAGAGGAACAGCTCCCATTCCTGGGTTGGGGAGATGTGAGGATAACTGAAGGTGTAAAGTTGATGTGATTAATTTTCAGTTTCAACTTGTTCGATGAACGGTCATCTATATAATTATATTGTTCTGTTAGCCATGACATGTCTTGTCATTGGAGTGTTATGCTTTAAACCATTTTAACTTGTGGAGTGAAACTGAAGACACATTCAAAATCTTTAACATACTGAACATTTCTTCTGGCTCTTTTATGTTCTGAGTTCAAGTCTTGTTGAGGTCAACATGGCCTTCCATCTTTTTAGGGTTAATAAGATAAAGTATCTGTCAAATACGGGGGCGGGGTAATTGACTACCTTCTCCCTCTAAAATTACTGGCTTTGTGTCAAAATTTAAAGCAATTATTAATATGATTATTATTATTATTATTATTATTATTATTATTATTATTATTGTGGTGAGCTAGCAAAATTGTTAGCATCCTGGGCGAAATGCTTAGTGGTATTCCATCTGCTGCTACATTCTGAGTTCAAATTCCACTGAGGTTGACTTTGCCTTTCAATCCTTTCAGGGTTGATAAATTAAGTACTAGTCAAACTGGTAGAATCATTAGCATGCCGGGCAAAATGCTTAGCGGTATTTTGCTGATCACTTAGGTACTGAGTTCAAGTTCAGCTGAGGTCGACTTTGCCTCTTGTCCTTTCGGGGTTGATAAATTAAGTACTAGTTGAGTACTGGGGTTGATGTAATTGCCTTAACCCTTCCCCCCAAATTCTAGGCCTTGTGCCTATAGTAGAAAGGATTATTATTATTATCATTAAGGTGGTGAGCTGGTAGACCTGTTAGTATGACAGGCAAAATGCTGGCATTTCATCTGCCTTCATATTCTGAGCTCAAATTTTGCCAAAATTGACTTTGCTTTTCATCCTTTCAAAGTTGATAAGATAAGTTCCATTTCAGTGCTATTCCCCGCCCACCAAATTACAGGCCTTGTGTCTTTAGTTGAAAGGATTATTATTATTACCTCCGCCTTAGTGAAGGTGGAGGTATTGTTTTCAATCGCATTTATTTGTTTGTCCGTGGACAAGATATCTCAGGAACTGCTGGATGGATTTGGATGAAACTTTCAGGGATGTTTGGCCTCATGACTGGCATGGACTGATTAGATTTTGGGATGAATCCGGTACTGGACAAGGATTCTGGATTATTTTTCCTTTTTTTTTGCTTAATTTTTGAGAGTGGTCAGGTTCATTTTTAGTATTCTCATTTGTGAGAGCAGTTGAGTTTATTTCAGAAATTCTCATTTTAAAAATCATCTCCAGCTAATCGTTGAGAGGATGTTGGTGTTGCCTTGGCAGAGGTTTGCGCTCTCTGAGTGCTCCTGTTATTATTAACATTATTACTGTTAATATCATTACTGTTATTGCTGTTTTAGACGATAAATATGGGCGGATTGCCAAATTGTGAGAAAGAAAAGAAAAAAGGAAAAATCCTTCCTCCCCTCCAGGTAAAGCATGTATACAAGCAAACAAAAAAATATTTAGCTCATAACATGGAGTTGAACCTGTTTTGCTTGCTTGTCAAACAAGTTAGCCACCTTTTTATAGGGTACGCTTGCATTGACATCTCTCTCTGTCTCTCTCTCTTTGGATTTTTAGTCACTCTTCCAGAGTGCTTTATAAGAAAGAAAAACAAACCGAATGTGTTCCATTTCTATAGAACCAAATAATGGCATGGTTACAACCTTTAGTCAATAAAAACTATATAGGCAGCAAAAAAAAAAAATAAAAAAATAAAAATAGATGACAGTAAAGAAACAAATTAGCTTTTGCTATTTACTTTTTGTCAGTTAATTTTTATGTATAAGTGAGTGCTGAAAAGTTCCTGGGTTTGGGTAAAAGAAAATACAGGAAGATCAGTTAATTATGATTTTATTCAACATATTCCCCTCTCAGATCCACAGACATATTGCTGTGGCCCTTCAGTTTTTCTAAGCCCTATAAAAGAACTTGAAAGATTGGACCTCCAATCAGGCCTTTAACGATACTCATTAAGCCGGGAACTTTTCAGCACCCATTCTTCAAAAATCAACTGTTTTGCTAGAAATTACCATCATTCTTTAAAGCTATGCTGAAAACCATGAATTTTTATGTGGTTATTAGATTTGCTAGTCACAGCAGACAAATCAACGTCAAGCCATACCCTAAATTAATGGGAAAAGGACCTTTTGGATAATATGTCTGAGGTACAGAGTTCAAGGGGAAAAAAGTGGGGGTGGTCATGATTTAACCCTTTTGTCACTGAATTTCTCTTAAAATACACTGCTTTTGTTTTAATTAAGTTGATAATAACGAAGAATTTAATGAAATGACTTTGTCATTGTTAAACTGGAGCTTGGGACATAAATTAATATGAAATGTTTATGGAATGTTTTAATTTAGTTCACTTTGAAATCGTAAGTTTGTATCAGAGATCCACAGGCAGTCTTGGGTTGGTATCAAAAGAGGTTAATGCTTTTGATCACAGGACTGGCTGATTAGGGCTGACTTAGAGTTAATCAATATTATGTTGAAAACTATCCAATGTTCCTGGATAAACATTTCCAGTACTAATTAATTTCATCTGTGGCTGTTGTTGTTGAACCCCAAGGTCATTCTTCATTAAAGATGATCCAGTTGTGAGTGTCCTCTGTTGTATACAATGTACTGTTCCTTGTTGTTGAGTCTCAGGTTAGTCTTCATCTAGCAGACTTCATTTGCTCTAGCTGGTGCCCTATGCTATCTTTTTTCTTTCTTATAGGCATGGCCTTATCTATGTGGTAAGAAGCTTGCTTCCCAACCACATGGTTCTAGGTTCAGTCCCAATGCGTGGCATCTTGGGCAAGTGTCTTCTCGTTTCTTATATATATATATTGCAGACATTATACATCTCTGACAATATCATAGAATGTTTTGATGTGTTTTCTTTTGAAATGGTAGGATTTGATTTGACAGATTTGGTCACTTTTTTCTGGCAAGTCTAGCTACCACTTATTATCTTTCTCTACTGCTGTGTCATTCGGTTTCATTGAGATAGTTGGCACCTCTCGCCTGCATTACTTTTTTTTATCTTTTCATATTTCTACATATTCAGAAAACAGGTAAAAGAGAAATGATTAAAAAAATTGTCTACATTTTTGTTTTGACTCTCTGTCATTACTCCACTGAGAACGAGCGAGTCAAGGAGTCTGTCTGTGTGGCTAAGGAGGTGGGGGAATTAACTGACATTTTTTTGCTAGGAATGTGGCACACGTGAATCCTGTGAACCTGTCTTTGGCAATGCGACAGTTAAACATAATGATGATAATTGCTGTTTGCAAATCCTCTGTACTCCTCCGCAGCCACCTGCTTGTTCTACCCCTTTCCCCTCCCCCCCAGTTAAGAAGCAGTTAATTGATTTGTACTAGACTGCCTGAGAATGTAAATACCCCCTCTTCACTTCTATAACTGCGTTCCCTCTGTCCCAACACCATCCGTTTCTGTCCGCTTTGATAAAATGACATGACTCAGTGACACACATTCTTCAGCTTTTCTCTATACACTTGGTTACCTAACCTACAACAGATCTTCTTTGGCATCCTCTTCCGCTTCCATAAAGGGTAGTCCCACAATGGAAAAGATGCTGTGCACTCACCATTGGTTGGTTCACTTTCTCCGTCAGTTGACTAGCCAATCTCTGTCTAGTGACGAGGTTTCCAGCTTTGTATAAAGTAATATTGCATCCGGTTAGATCTGCATTTATTTTAAAATGTATGTCTTTTGCAAAGTTCCTGCTAATAAATTAGGCTCTGTCACCTCTGTGATTGATGTGATTGGTGGTTTATTTCGTCTTCCCAAAGCTTGTCCAATTAAAATTCAGTCTCTTTGAATGTAAAATGCAGTCAACTGAGAAAGTCTACACTTGTGTGATTGGCCATTCAAGAAGAGTGTGAGGCAATGTAAGTGCCTTTATGTGGTTTCTTAACCAGCTTAAAATAGCAGCCAAATCTTAGTTAAATGATACTTTATACCATCTTCAAAAAGGAATGACTTGTTGGATAGTGTAACCCTAGATATACTATGTATAAAGAGATCATCACAGCTAGAATGCCTTTGGTTATAGGTCTGCTTGATTAGTGCTATCCTAGATCTGAACAACAGGGAGCTGACTACTGAAATATGGTGATTTTTAAATAGATTGCCACTGATCCATCAAAGTCATCGGTAGAGTCCTTCATCCTTCTAACTTCTGTTTCAAAATATTCCATTTCCTTCAGTCTGAAAAAGCAAAGAAGTGCCCTTTCACTCTGAAGTTCCATCTTTGGTTGTCAATTTTAACCACTTTGCATTAGTATAAGGTACATCATTAATAGTGATTTTTAATAGATTTATGGATGTAGTCCACCCATCTCTATAGTTGCTCAATGCGAGGTAGGCTTAGCCTGCTATTGTGTTGAACACTAGACCATACTGGGTGTTATCTTTTGGAGATTTCAACTCCTCAATAGAGAATGAAGATTACTCAGGTACATAAACTGAGCTGTTGTGATGGTGGTAGTATTTAGACCTAGATCACATCTGCCCACTTCCAGTCAGGGAAGATGTATGATAAAAGATGTTCAAACAGGACCAATCCATTTTAAAGATATGTCAGAGTCACACTATCCTGGCTTACACATGGTAGTGTGTGATTTGAAGGAGATCTAGCTTCTGTTTCTATTTGTTATGGTTGTATGGTTTTTTTTTTTCTTCTGCTATCAGAAATGTCACCACCATGTAATAGTGCAAGTTTTACCTGTCGCTTCCTTTCAGCTGTGTGCATGTGTGTTTGCTTCATGTTGTTATCTCTTTTCACTCACATTTCTCTGGTTCATCTAATCTAATTTAATCTAATATGGTTGGCAGACTGCTGTTATGGTGTTGGCATAAATTGTTGAGGAACTAGTGTTTCTACCATGGAAACCTGCTGCTGATAATATCAGTAATAGTATTAGTGGTAGTAACAAAAGTAGTAGTAGTAGCAGCAGCAACAGCAGCAGCAAATAGTTGATTCATAGACAAGTAATCTCAACCAGTCTTGTGGTGTGGCATCAACATTTCCTGATATCAGATACTATTAACAAATTTCTTATTCTTTTATTTATATCAAGACATTTTATTCCTTTAGACTTAGATATTTATTTCTATTTTATCTTGAAACTTACTTATTTTCTTCTGTTTTCATCGTTCAAACTCAGTCATTTTGATTCCTTCAATTTTGGCCATCTTGATTCCTTCAGTCTGGGTAATTTTCATTTCTTGAAACACATTTATTTTCCTCCTTCAAACTTAGCTATTTTCTCCTAATTCTTGTTTTCAACTAAATAATCTATTTAGAATTATTTATAGATAAAAAAACAAAACAAATCGAAATGAACAAAATAAATAGGTTTTATACCAGGCAGCTTAAAGAGGTGATGGTTTTATGTTACTCTTTATAGAAATATTTTATATTTTGATACTTACTGCAGGTTTGATGCTTATAATACTCCATTAATGAATAAATACGTTTTCAATTATCCCCAAGTCAATAGAGTTATATTGGAGTAGAACCAGTGATCCTCAATAAACTCTGCACTTTGAAATGATGTCTATGATACCATATGCTGTCTGTTTATAATACTACTGTTGTCTTACATCATTGCTTCTTAAGCTAGGCAGTGGTACCCTCTTGAAAAATTTGTTGAGTTTATAAAGAGGCATTAAATGATTTGATGCACTATGATATAGGGCGTTCCCAAAGTCATTTGACAAATAGAAAATTTTATTAAAATTGCAATGGAAACTGAATAACATAACATTAAAATAACAATAAAACTATTAATATCATTCAAAAACACTTTAATTATGATATATTAGTATGCAAGAAAAATTTTGTTGTCACCTCTTTTGTAATGATTTTCTGGACACTCTGTATGTTTAAAGCAGTTATGATTTTTCTTAGAAATAAAAATTTTAACTCAGATACAATACTTACATTTTAATCATGTTAAGAGAAAAAAAAAAATCTTTTTCAAGATGAAAATATGAACAGGAGTGTTACCAGTGAGCTGTGCCAAGGTTTATTACAGTCTTGTTATACAAGTATTCACATTCTTTAGTAAATATTTAACATACAAGGCAGTAGACCATGCAAATATCTAAAATAAAAAAGTGGAAGAGACTGGATGGGATATTATATTAATATATGAGCTGGATACTTTTGATTAAAAAAATGTTTTATTTTCTTCAAAACATAACGAGGGAGCATTTATAAAATGTTTCATTTATGTATTAGTTTTGCAAGATTTCTGATGTGAAGTCATGTGTTGAAACAGATATTGTTATATTTGGGGATGGTCATATTTTTACCAATTAACCCTTTAGTATTCAAATTCTGTCAAATGTAATGTTTGTTTATTTATATTGTTTTGAATTAATTAGGCATTATCTTGTAGTTGAAAGACTTTGATAGGATTGTTTAGTTTTAAAACGGATGAAGTGAAAGGCCGAATCTGGCCAGTTTCAACATAAACAAATTGAATATTTTGGCCAGATATGGCCAGTTTGAATGCTAAAGGGTTAAACATGTGCACTATATATTTGGTCTTCATTTCAGCTTTATTATTATAAATTATAATAATAAAGCTGAAGTGAAGACCAAGTATATAGTGTGTGTGTGTTTAATTGGCAAAAATATGACCATCCCCAAATATAACAATATTTATAAAATGCTTGCTATTCCATGAAAGTGGGTATTGAGCCATAAAAGATTAAGAACCATTGCTTTACATGAACTGTCTGTATATGAATAATATTACATAGAATGAGGATACTTGATGAGTCAGTGGCGGAAGCGAGTGATCAATGAAAGTGTTGCTGGAGAGAACAGCATTAATGGATGAAGAGTGGATAACCAGTGAAATGGTTTTGTGTTGTAAGAAGAATAAGTGGTATCAAGGAAGAGCTCTAGTTAGGGAGGTGATAGGGGTATTTTGATGAGGAAACAAATTGGATGAATGCTCCAGTTGTGCATATATATATGTACAGTCAAAACTAGTTTCACTGAGGTGGGCAGGTCTTGTCTCTCTCTCTCTCTCTCTCTCTCTCTCTCTATATATATATATATATATATGTGTGTGTGTGTGTGTGTGTGTGTGTGTGTGTGTGTGTGTGTGTGTGTGTGTGTGGTAGTATGTTACTGTTAGAACAAGAGACTAAAAACTATATAAAAGAACTCAACACCAGCTTAAATAGAGTGAAGTAAATTTATTGACTTCTATGTTGTTACTTGTGTAGGTGTGTTTCAGTCCTTAGAGAGGCTCTTAAAACACTTCTGTAAAGGTCAAACTTTTAACTAGTATTTTCAGAATCTCCCTAAAGAGTGAAACATAATGTGTCAACACAGAAGTCAATGAATTCATATGCCTATATGTGTATGTGAAATATCAATTCCATAGCATAGTGTTAGTAAAACAAACTAAGTAACTAAAGATAATATATATTTTTTTTACATTTTTACTGTTTTGTCATTTGGCTGTGGTCATGCTGCATTTTCTCTTGTTTTAGTGGTTATATCAACCCCACAATTCTCTCTAATCATACACCCTACTCTCATCATTGTAATGTCCAATTTTCCATGCCTGGGTCAAATTAAGTTTTTTTTAAGGAAGATCCTTATGGTTGAATGCCCTTCCTGTTAGCAATCCTTTACCAGTTTCCGAGCAAGCTAATATTTCACACAGATATTGGAAATGAATGATACTGCTTGTATGTATGACAGATAGGTGTTTCTAACCGTCATGCAGTATCAAGAAAAGGAGACACAAACGTACACTCAAATACACATATATACATACATGCATGCCTAAACACACACTCACGCACACAGCAAGCTTCTTTCAGTTTCTGTTTCTCAACTCCAATCACAAGGCTTTGGTCAACCTGGGACTCTGGTAGAAGACACTTGCCCATGGTGCCATGCCATGGGAATGAATTGGAAACCATGTAGTTGGGAAGCAAACATGTATATTCTACATCTGAAAAACAGATAGGATGGCCACTATAGGAATATCTTTGATCATAATTCTGCTGAACTTTACTCAGACATCCTACTCTTCTAGGGTCATCTAGGAGACGGCAGGGCTATGAAGACAAGAGTTTTGCCCTTAGTAAAATAAACAAAATAAAATGAAAACAACAATATATATTCTAGTCCACTAAAATTCCTTCCGAGTAGTGATTTGACCTTTTATTAGTTAAATTAGCATTTTAGTGGGTTAAAAATAGAACTACCTCCTTCTTACATGCACATACTTTAGTTCTTGTATTGGTGGTGGTGGTAGGCAATTTATTTGGAAGACTAAAATATTCCTTGGCTAGAAGAAGAGGTGAGGGAATGGAAAGGAAGAGGAGGATGATAGAAGAAAAGTAGGTAGAAAGACTAAGAGAGTGTGTGCGTGTGCAAGAGATAAATTGACTATTTCCTGTAGATTATTACTATATTTATTGTATCTGTAATGGGCTAAAGAGGAAATTCCCTTTAGGTTCTAAGTCTTAAAACATCACCAAAAAAGTACTTTGTATGTCTGTTTGTGTAGTAGTAGTAGTAGTAGTAGTAGTAGTAGTACTAATTCCATTTCACAACCTTTTACTGTCCGATGACTAGAGCCATCTATAATTTACGCCATCCTGAGACACCACTTTTGAGGGTATTAGTCAACCATTATGTGTGTTTGTGTGTGTGTGTGTGTGTGTGTGTGTGTGTGTGTGTGTGTGTGTGTGTGTGTGTGTGTGTGTGTGTGTGTGTGTGTGTGTGTGTGTGTGCATGTGTGTGTGTGTATTATCATCATCATCATCATTAAACATCTGTTTTCCATGCTGACATGGTTTGGATGGTTTGATTAGAACTGGTAATTGTTTGCTTTGGTATGGTTTCTATGGCTGGATAACCTTCCTAATGCCAACCACTCCATAGAGTGTACTGGATGCTTTTTAACATGGCACTAGCAACAGTACTTTTTATGTGGCACCAGCTCTGGTATCAATTCTGCTGTGGCAGACAGGTCTTCTTGTGTTTAGCAAGGTACCAGATATCTTGCTCCTTAATTATCTCCTTCATAAGGTTCACTGTCTAGAGATTGGCCTTCAACACTCTGTCCCATGTCTTCCTGAGAATGAATTAAAATAAGTTTATGCCATTGGAGAAAAGTACACCCTGTGGAGTGGTTGGCATCAGGAAGGGCATCCAGCCATATGAACCATGCCAGAACAGACAATGGAACCTGGTGTGGCCCCTGGCCTTACCAGCTCCTGTCAAACCAAGCAACCCATACCATCTTGAAAAAAGGACTTTGATGATGATGGTGATATATTGCCTGTTCATTCATTTAAAATCCTTTTTTTTTTTTTTATGCTGACATGAACTGGATGAGGACTTATTTGTGGCAGGATTTTATCGCTGGCTGCTCTTCTTGTTATCAACCCTTAGCTGTTACCCAAACTTTCCAATCACAAGGTTTGGTTTGACCCTACATGGTGGCATCTTGGGTAAGTGTCATGCACCATGCTCTTGGGTGGACAGAAGCCTTGTAAGAAAAACTGGGTAGAGAGAAACTTTTTGGAAGTCCCTTGTATAGACTGAACCTGTAACCCAGGGGCCCGGCCTTGCCAAAGAGTGCCATATTCTGAGAATTAGATTAAAGTACACGCCTCTGAAATACTCAGCCACTTAATACAATAAGTGCTTAGTTTAGTGGACCTACTGAACAACTGAATACTCATTGTCAAAAATGATGGAAATTTCTCTCTCTCTCCCCATCTCCCCCCCCCACACATACTACTACTACTACTACTACTACTACTACTACTATTTAAGTTAAGTAACTTTTTCCCTTTCTTCAGGCAGTCATGTCCATTTTATAAATTGTCTAAGTGTTTTCCTGTTGCATAAATACATTTCTTTATTTCTTGGTATTCAAAAGTAATTTCCATAAATGGTTGAGCTGTTGCCTGTCTCTGTATTCTGATTTTGACAGTTTTGTTTTTTTCTGTGATTTAGAGGAAGAAAAGCAGTGCCTGTGACCCTTGCCAGAGTGTTTAACCATGACATAATAGGGTAGGTGTGAGAGACTGCATCTGACCTGTTTGAAGCTAAAACAGAATAGTTTGACTAGATATGGCCAGTTTAAATGCTAAAGGGTTAAGCATTATTCCGTGGAGGTGCAATGGTCCAGTGATTAGGGCAGCGGACTTGCAGTCATAGGATCGCGGTTTCGATTCCCAGACTGGGCGTTGTGAGTGTTTATTGAGCAAAAACACCTAAAGCTCCGCGAGGCATCCGGCAGGGGATGGTGGCGAACACTGCTGTACTCTTTCATCACAACTTTCTCTCACTCTTACTTCCTGTTTCTGTTGTGCCTGTAATTCAAAGGGTCAGCCTTGTCACACTGTGTCATGCTGAATATCCCCGAGAACTACGTTAAGGGTACACGTGTCTGTGGAGTGCTCGGCCATTTGCACGTTAATTTCACGAGCAGGCTGTTCCGTTGATCAGATCAACTGGAACCCTCGACGTCGTAAGCGATGGAGTGCCAACAAAAAGCATTATTCCGTCATTTTGAAACAGTTGTATTTGAAAAGTAAACGTTTCAGAAAGATTTTTTTCTTTAACACCTATTTTGGTCATAAAAGAGCAATCGGCCATAACTAACATGTATCTATCTCTTAACTGGTGACCACATTATCTGATTACACTACTACGGAGTGAGCGTCTAATTAGAGAAGTTGAAGAGATAATTGTCAGTTGTGTAATCAGTACCAAAGTCACACAGCATGCCATCGATATGTAATTCAAGTTACACAAATGACTTTTTCATACTATTCTGTATCAAAACCATATATCTTGTAATTTTAGTAGTGAATTCATAAGATTTTTGCCATCAAAAAATAGTTTTACTCTGTCTTCCTCTCTTTTTTTTTCCCCTACTCTTTCTCTCTCTCTCTCTCTCTCTCTCTCTCTCTCTCTCTCTCTCTCTCTCTCTCTCTCTCTCTCTCTCTCTCTCTCTCTCTCTCTCTCTCTCTCTCTCTCTCTCTCTCTTGCTTGCTTGCTCACTAAATTGGTAATTCTATTTCTTGACTAAAATCATTGAAACAAACACGAATTCCAATTATCCTAGATTTTGAGTAATTTATTTGTGCCTAAAATATATGTTAACAAAATAATTATAGTATTATTCCCCCCCTACAATAGGAATAATTTAGATTATAAATTGACACTCTCCTTCTTCATGTGGTTGAGTGCTTCTTAAGAATCTGATTCATTCAACTGTATCCTGGAGGGAAAAAGAAAGAAAAAGTATTTATGAATTAGTAGGAAAAAAAAAAGAAAATAAGAAAAAAAAAATGGTAAAAAACTTACATTAGAAGATCTTGAAATCTTTAACTGATGGTTATTTGATCCTTTCGAACTGATTGTTTCTGGTGATTACTGAAAATGTTAGCAGAGAAATGAAACATTCCTTAGAAACACTCCACTGTTGCTATCTATGTGAGATTTATAGATAGCTTCAGTGTAGCTTGTTTGTCAGAGTCGGGTTTGGCAAAACCTGAAATCTGCTGTACTAAAATGTAATCTTGGATTTTTTTGATTTTTTTTTTTAAAGAATTTTTTTTTTTTTTTTCATTTCTTTTTTAAGAAGTGAATCTAATTAGGTCACTGATGAATGGCTAATGATACTTGGAAATGTGCATGCCAGGCCTTCTGTCCTTATGGAAGAATTACATGTAGAGTGCTCGATCTTTTACTCAGATCACTTTATTAGTTATTTATTTGAAACTTGATGAAATAAAATCATTGAGTGAGTCTGTATGAAGGGTGGAGGGAAGGCTAAAGATAGTACTTTTTCTCTTTCTTCTTGTCTTAATTCCAGTGACAAATGAATTGTTGTTGTTGGTGGTGGTGGTGATGGTAATAATCATCTCATTGATTCTGCCATTTCTTTGCAATAATCATTATGGTGCTTGTTCTGGTATTGGTAGGAGGGCATTTATGATGGTGATGGGGGTGGCAGGTGTTATGTGGTGGTGTGTTACCAATGTTGGTGATGGTGGTGGTTTTAGCAATATTGACGATTTTTTTTTTTTTTTTTTAGCAGTGGTAGTGATGATGATAGCCATATTGATGATGTTAAAATCATGATGGTATTGTAGAAGCAGTAATTGACACTGGCTTACTAGAGGTTGCCTTACAAAGACTGTTTTCAAGTAGAAATTAAGTACATCTGGCCTCACATAGCCTCTGGTCGTTACCTGCATACACACATGAAGGTCTGAGTTCACTATTGCTAGCTGATAATCAATTGTTTCCTCATTTATATAGTACACACACTCTACATCTTCCTAGTACCTATGTACATATCAAATAGGCTGAGCCATGGCCATTTTGGGGGGGAGGCATAGCATATCAGTGATAAAGGGGAATGAGCTGATGAACTTTTGGCTACCCTTAACCCTTCAGTGTTTTAATCAGCCATACCTAGCCCAAAATATTCTACCTGTTCCATGTTTAAACATAGCCACATCTAGCCTTTTACACCTATCTGACAATGTCATTCAAAACATAATCAATCACATCACTGAAATCTCAAAAAGCTACAACATAATGCATTATTAATTCAAAACAATGTGGATAAATAAACATTACATTTGACAGATTAACCTGAATGCTAAAGGCTTAATTGTATGTATGTGTCTTGTGTCATGAGGACTAGTTGACTTGCATGATTGACAGTGTGAATAGATGTATGTTTGTATGTCAAAAAAAGACAACCCGAAGCACCTAATTTGATGCAGGCAGCAGGGAATTGTGATAGATGTTGCTTTATTTGAAGTTGACACTGCTATTTTTATCTTGGTGTGTGAGGTGGAAGTGGGTTAATAAAATAGATATCAGTAATTTAATTGGGTAGTTTCAATGAGATTTTAACCTACACCGTCACTTTTTAAAACGTAAAGAAAAAAAAGGGGCCTTGCAGGTTTGAAATAAATGTTATATTATGCAAAATTGGTGGCCTGCTTTAGAAATTATTGATACTTAGATGTCCATTAGAGAAAGTAGTTGGAAGTCATCACATCTGCACAGCATTTGGTAAGAGACTAACCTATATATAGAGTGACTCATCTGTCTGTATGTCACTCAGATTCTTTTATCTCAAAATAAACATATCATTGGGTATTTTAAGTGTGAGGTGGTGGGGAAAGAATTTGTTCAAGAATATTTTTGATCCTATCAGAAACGAGTGTGTGTGTGTGTGTATGTGCACTAGTGCATTTCTATCAAACCGTATAACTGATAAATTATTTAAAAAACTCAACCTTCTTTGGCCTATTAATCTGTTAGCTGTGTACTAGTGTTTGTGGGAGTTAGATATCCGCAGTAGGCTAATACTAATTTAGTAAATGGATTACTAACTGGATACAGTATTTTTATTGTTTCTGCTTTATGTATTGCAGTTGAAAGTAGGACACAGTATTGAACTAGTCACTCTGTTTCACTCATAGCTGTTAACTTATTTTCCAGCTATCTCAGGAAAAACTGATGAAGTGAAACAAAGACTTAAGGTTACAGGCTAGACCTTTTCCCAGAGAAGATTTTTTTCCTTTCCACTGAAAGGTTCTGCTTAATTCATTGGTCTGTATTTCAACCCAACAGTACACATCAAATGCCAATGAAGTAGCCTCCATTTTCTTACTTGACCTGCTAGAAATAGTGGTTAAATCTCTCTCAATTCATGCCCCTACCATTTAAAAAAGATATGACAAATTGGATAATGTAGTTTTAGATGCATTACTTGAAAAACAAATGGTGTTGGTTATGTTTGAATTGTCTTCATAAAGCTGCTAGATCAGGGTTGGTCTAGTCTGAATAACAACAACAATATACATGTTTTATTTGTTTCTAATCAGTTGTCTGCCCTGACAGTCCATCACATTTCCATCAGTGTGGGTGACTATTTGTAGAAATAGTGGCAGAAGAGCCTCAAAATATTAGATTTTTAGGTCTACTAACCACTTAAGATCTTTAAGGCAAGCTATCTCCCTTAACAGGGAGAGTTGTACTTAAATTATACAGCAATCTTACTACTTACATCATTATTTTTTTTTCTAGTCTAGACGTCTGTTTATAAGCTAAGTGGATTTGGCCATTTGAAAGTTAAGCGTGCTGGTCAGTGACACAATTCAGTGCCAATAATAGTATAGGAAATCTCAAAATCTCAGTTAGTTGTCCAGTAGTTTATCAACATGTTTTTTTTTTGTATTCTCTTTTCTATATTCTCATTGGGCTAGCAAATTCCAAGTGTAGAATTTTGTCTTGGGTATTTAATGTTACATGGGTATCTTCTATCTTTTACTTATTTCAGTCATTAGACTATGGCCATGTAGGGGCACTGTATTGGAGTATTTCTAGTTGAATGATTCGACCCCAGTACTTATTTTCTCTTCAAGCCCAGTAGTTATTTTGTTGGTTTCTTTTGCTGAACTGCTAAGTTACAGGGATGTAAACAAACACCAGTTGTCAAGCAGAGGTGGTGGCACAGATACACACACACATGTGTGTGTGCACACGTATGTGTGTGTATGTGTACACATACATACATGATGAGCTTCTTTCAGTTTCCATTTACTAAATCCACTCACAAGGCTTTGGTTGGCCTGAGGCTATAGTAGAAGACACTTGCCCAGGGTGTCGCACAGTTGGACTGAACTGGAAATCATGTGATTGGGAAGCAAGCTTCTCCCCACACAGCTAGAAAATAAATGAAGATGAATGGGTATTGACAGTTCACTACATACATACATACATACATTGACACACACACACACAGCTGAGTGAATGGTAAGATGTGATAATCATTTATTTCTCTGGTACAACCAGCTTCCTTTTAACCTAACTTGCAGTCCTAGTCAAGCAGGCTTATAAAATCAGTCCAGCCGTAATCATTTTTTTTTTTTTTTTTGTGGGGGGCAGGGATAGGATTAGTTTATCTAGGACTGCATTACTAATGCCTCGTCCGGTCTTGTTAAGTGTAATTTGAATAAGATTTCACTGCTATTTCTAGCTGGGTGAGTGACTATGTAGAGGTTCACTTGTTGGTGCCTATTGGTATGTAGCTTTGGTGTGCATAACTGGTTGGTGATATCAGCACTTGCTAACATTGACATACACACACACACACACACACACACACACACACACACACACACACACACACACACACATAGCTGAGTGAATAGTGAGATGTGGTAATCATTTATTTCTCTGATACAACCAGCTTCCTTTTTACCTAACTTGCTGCTATTGCACTAGTATTAGTTTAGAATTATTAACACTTTCCAGTAAGATATTTACACACTGACACACACACACACGCTTGCCCCCTCTGGCTCTGTTGTTTCTTGTTATTCTCAACAATAAGAAATCTTCATCAGTGGAGCAGAGAAAAAGCTAAATCCAGAATGGATGGTGAAATTATTCTTAAATTGATTTTATTTTCATCGCTATAAACATTGGAAGTATCAGTTTTCTCTCTTTGTTTAGCAGTTGTCTGATTTGGTATTGGTCAGAGTCAATGATGAATCAATAGACAATAGACTCCAGCCTTTTCTTTTCCCATTGTTACTATCAATCATGTGATCATTCTGGTTGTGTAGCATTCACTAGACAAAACTAGAGGATAACTTATTTCTTGCTTTCTAGATATTTGGTAGCATTGATGAGTTGCTATGGGGTTTTCCTTTGGTGATCTCTAAGTTTTTTAAAACCATTTTGTTACCATATTTCTGTTGAACTACATTGCATTTGTTTCAATTAATTTTGAAAATAATTAAAAATTTGGTAAAATATCTCAAAACATTTCTAAGCTGGTAACTGGAACATAAATTAACAAGGAATTTTAATGGCTAAATTTTAATTTAGACCACATCACTTTATTTTAAAAGCTTGTATTATTGAAGCAGTGTAGTCATGGGTGGGCTGGTATCAAAACGGTTAACATTGATCATGACTGTGATGGATTAGCAGAAATGGTAGGGCATGGTACTAAATACTTTGTGGGACTTTGTTATGTCCTTGTGCACTGTACTCTAATCCTGCCATAGTTTATATTCCCTTTCATGACTCTGAGATG
>NC_069005.1:22611058-22612593 GCF_001194135.2 Octopus bimaculoides | reverse complement strand
GGGGTGAAAGAAAGTACCAGTCTTGTACTGGGGTGGGGTTCAGTTTAATTGCCTGTACTCTCCCTCCAAGATATGTTGCCTTGTGTGCCAAGTTAGAAACCACTATTAATTGTGTGTTGCATAATTGATGAAATAATGAATTAAAAGCCTTTCAGAATTTCATTACATTTCTCGTACATTCTGAATTCAAATCCTGGTGAGACTGACTAGGAGTTTCATCCTTTAGGGGTTGATCAAAATAAGTACCTGTAAATTACTGCTGATTGATTTGTTTGATTATACCCTCCAGCTAAGTTTATGGTCTGTTCCTATGTTAGAAATTAATATCAAAACTTTTCAGAGTTAATGAAGTAGTAGAAAAATGTAGAAGAGTAGATGAAAAGTGTTTCGAATTCAAATCCTGGCAAGGTTAACTATATCTTTCATTTCTACAGGGGTAGGTTTGTAAAATAAGTACCAGTTCAAGGAATCAGTGTTAAAGATTTGTTATATTTATAATCTAAATTATTCTGTATTGCCTTAAATCGATGAGCAATGTTGGCCAGTATTCAGGTGTGCACAGATGACAGTGGAATATTTCTGTGATTTTCTCATTAATAAACTAGCAATTCCATGGCTTTCACAAGTGAATATTACTACACAATGACTTACTTATTTAATACCATTCCTTCCAAAAAAATATATTTCTTTTAGCATATGAGGCCTGTTGGTTAAATAGGCTCAGTATGTATTTTCTTCTCCAATAACTATCTTTTAAATTAAAATACACATATGAAAAAAAAAACAACTCGGTGAATTTTTCCCATTAACTAACTTTCTGATACCAACATGACTGAGACTGCCTGTGAGTCTATGTTTTAAAATTATCAAAATTAAAATCTTCCATCAAAATTTCATGCTATCTTATGTATGAAATATCACCATTAGCATTTAAACCAGTCATATCTGGCCTGAATATTCTACTTGTTTTATGTTCAGACCAGTTGAATTGCATCAAAAAAAGGTCCTGTTGTCAATTTGGTGGGATTACAAAAATGTTGTGTGTTTTAAGTTGCTTCCAAGGAACCAAATGGTCAATTCAGATGTTTACTGTCAACAACTAATGAAACTGGAGGAAGCAATCAAAGAAAAACGTCCAGAATCAGCAAACTGTAAAGTCATCATGTTCCATCATGACAACACTAGACCACACATGTCTTTGCTAATTTGTGAAAAATTATTGGAACTTGGTTGGAAGTGATGTCACATCCACCATATAGCCCTGACCTTGCAGCATCAGATTACCATTTATTTCAAAGTTTGCAAAATTCTTTGAATGGTAAAACTGACAATAATGATGATGACCTGAAATTGCACTTGTTTCAGTTTTTGGCTGATAAGGACCAGAAGTTCTATGAGCAAGGAATCATGACGTTGCCAGAAAGATGGCAAAAGGTCATCGAACAAAATGGAAAGCATATAATTGATTAACATTCATTCTTTGTATGAAAAAAAAAAAAAACGACTTTTATTTCACACTAAAAAACTGAAATTAC
>NC_069005.1:22606819-22611048 GCF_001194135.2 Octopus bimaculoides | reverse complement strand
TATGTGTGTGTGTGTGTGTGTGTGTGTGTGTGTGTGTGTGTGTGTGTGTGTGTGTGTGTGTGCGCGCGCGCGTGTATATATATGTATATATTTTGTGAGTAAAAAGATTTTTCACTTGAATAATATTTCTGGAGCATGACACAAAAGGCAGGAAGGAAGGTTCAATTGCATTAATATTTTGATAATAATGAATAAATCATCAATAAATAATATCACCAAATTCTAACTGTCATGATGCTTGAACATAATGTAAACAGGAAGTCTTCTGACAGGAAGTTCTTTCTGAAATAAAGCTAAACTTTGTTTCTTAGTTCCTGTTTTTTAGCCCCAAACAACATTATTTGAATTGCGATTACATGTGAATCAGGATTTGCCAACAATTACTTAATTGTGGTTGAGGATTTTATGTGTTAAGGGTGTTGTGAGGGTTTAAATTTAAATAACACAAATGACAAAAATACCAGTAAGGATGTCACATACCGTAAGGCATTGGTAATTGATCTGGGCAGTAGCCTCTACTTAGAGGCATCATGAGTTTTATAAGTCAGTTGCAAAAGTCAAGAAGGTACTATAGAGATACAGGGTGCTTAGAGGAGCCATGTATTTTCTTAGACAAAAAATATTGGTTTCAAATTTTGGTGCAATGCAGGTAAGTTTGTGGGAGGGGATAAGTTGATAACATCAACCCAGTCCTCAACTGGTACTTATTTTATCAACCCCTAAAGGATGAAAGGTAAAGTTGACTTTGGCAGAATTTGAACTCAGAACGTAAAGACTAGTGCAATACTGTTAAGCATTTTGCTTGGTGTGCTAACGATTCTACCAGTTTGCCAAAAATATCAAAACCTTGTATAATATGCATGTTAATATTTTGTCTGGATGAAAATATGAGTAGGGTATTGTGTTTATCAGTGAGTAGACACAGAACTTACGATAATGCACCAAGGTCCAATGTAATTTCATGATATAAGCCTTTGCCTCCTTTTGTAATTTCCTTGAAAATTTAACAAGTGTCTAAACAGTGGTACATGATAGAAGGGAAAATAAGGATAGAGTGATAATAAACTACTGTGTAAAATTAACTTCTGTTTGCTTAAATAATTGCTGTTACTTTTTTTTCAAAAGACGTAAAGGGTGGATGAGGTAGAAGGGCCTTTGTAAAACAGCATTCAATGAAAGGGGCTTTGTGCTACAAAAGGTTGGGAACAACTGGCAGAAAGCATTAGGAGATATGGTGACAAGGTCACAAAATTGATGGAATCTATTGTTTTAGTTTATATAATCTGTTTTAGACCTATGTTACTTTAACCTAAACAAAAAGAAAACATGTAGTATTGACTAATTTTTATTATCATATTATATATATATATATATATATATATATATATATATACACACACACACATACACATACATATATATACACGGTGATTCTAAAGTCACCATACATAGAAACAGTTTATTTTTTTAATAAGAAACAGCTTATAAGAACAGTTTTTTTTATTTAACCGGCTCTATATGGTCACCATTGTTTTGAATACACATTGCTATACGTTTACCCCATTCATTGTGAACTCATAATAGCACATCTGGTGATACTTGTGCAAATGATTTCGTAATGCGTTCCTTCAAATGATTTATATCTTTTATCTTTTCGTGATACACCATGCCTTTCAAATGCCCCCAAAGATAGAAATCAAGAGGGGTAAGATCAGGAGATTGAGGAGGCCACTCAATTGGACCATGCCTACCAATATTATATGTTTTCCATTTTGTTCGATGACCTTTTGCCATCTTTCTGGCAATATCATGATTCCGTGCTGCTGAAATTGGAGTCAGTAAACAGAGTATCACACGCATTTTAAAATCAAATAAGTGGCATCCGTACAAACCGCAGACGCTGCAGCATATAAGTGAAGATGACCCAGATAGACAACTGGAATTTTGTGAATGGGCATCAAGTAAATTGAATGATGACGCAAACTTTTCAACTAAGATCTTGTTTACTGACAAAGCTAACTTTTACGTCAATGGAGAGGTTAATAGCCAAAACATGCGTTATTGGAGCAATGCTAACTCTCACTGGATGATTGCAACAAAGATGCAAGGTGCTGATAAAGTGATGGCTTGGGTTGGGATATGGGGTGACAAAAGTCATTGGCCCAATTTTTGTTAATGGAAATCTTAATGCCAAAAAGTATCTCAACATGTTGCAAGAAATTTTCCCATCACTGTTAAACGGTAACTTTCTGGTTTACTTCCCGCAAGATGGAGCCCCACCTCATTATGTTATTCAAGTGCATCAGTGGTTGGATCAGACATTTCCAGATGCCTTCGTGTACTTCTACAGGGGCTCCATGTTATTGATGCAAAAACTCTAACTGTTGTGTTTTCATCGATTGCTGTATGTGGTCTACCACTTCTTCTTTGATCTTTAACAGATCCAGTTTTTTTAAACTTTAACATAAGTTTTGCAACGGTATCGTGTGTTATGTTGGTTCCATGTTTTCTATTAAATTCTGCTGCAATCTTGCGACTACTTCCAGACATGGCCATCAATATGATCTCAGTTCATTGTTCTTTTGTCAATGGCATCTTTTGGGTATCTGAAAATGAAAAAAATAACAAATTAAAAAAATGAGTGGTGTAAACGTATGGCGATGTGTATTCAAAACAATAGTAACCATATAGAGGTAAGACATGAGCTGAGATGGAATTCCAGAGAGTTGATGTTCTGGGAGGGAATGGCTACATGTAGTGATTAGTGCAGGTGCTTGTAGGGTTGGACACAACAAGGATGATAAAAGGAGGAGGCAAGTGAGTCAGGAATACCTAAATGAAAGTGATTGTGAACCAAGCCATTTCTGAGGTGTGAAGGCCCTTATAATATAAATGATGGTGGAAAAGGCAAAAAAGAGTTGAAAGTGCACCTGTGAGGTGAGAAGCTGGAGCATATCTGTGAGTGACTTTATGCCAGTCACTTGGGTGACCCTTTTCTGAATGTAATCTAGGATGTCTTTGTGTGTGGGTAGTAGCAGTATTGTGTTAGATGTGGGAGCAATAATCTATTGTGGGCCTCATATGGGCTTTTGTAAGGTGTGAATAATTGTCATGGGGAGGGTAGCTGTTAAATATCTCCTAGCTCTAAAGAATAATGTTGTTGGTTACAGGTGTTTGATAGGCCAATCACTGGTTAAAGAGTGGCAAGAGAGTGTCTGTACAACTCGGGCAGACATACCATACAAGGTGTATCTATTCGAAAGCACCACATTATTGGTTTTTCTTAATAACATTTACATCTTTCACTCTTATACAATAGTAAAATATCCATATGCATTCACTCATATGTGCGTGTGAAAGGAAATTCTATTCAAGGCATTTGTCCACCTGAGGCTAAGATAGAAGAAAATCACTTGCTCAAAGTGGTGCTTAGTGAAGTCAAACATGGAACCACATAATTTTCAAGTGAATTTCTTAATCACACGCTCATTTATTTTTAAGAAATGAGAAGACTGAGAAAATACTTTTGGAAATGTATTATCTGTACTATTTATTGTCCACAAAAGCTCTCCCAAAGAGACAAATTTCCAATTACATATTTCAAATGTTAAACCACTTTGGACTTTTGGTTGGCAGAATCAGTAGAGTAGGGGACAAAAATATTTTCCCCCCTCTCTCTCTCTCTTTCGGAGAGAGGCACAAGTACATACACAGACATATACACACGCGGCAGTAACTTCCGCCTACCAAATCTACTCACAAAGCTTCGGTCGGCCCGGGGCTATAGCAGAAGACACTTGCCCAAGGTGCCAGCCACGCGGTGGGACTGAACCCGAAACCATGTAGCTGGGAAGCAAGCTTCCTAACCACACAGCCATGCCCGCGCCTACTTCTGTGTTCACTGCCACTGAGGTCAGCTTTACCTTTCATTGTTCCAGGTTTGATGAAATAAAAGTACCAGTCAAATTAGTGGGTTATGTGTATAATCAACTATTCTCTCTCCACAAAATTTCTAGCTTTGTGCCAGCTTATGCTGGAAATTATTATATACTTCAACTCCTTTTAGCTTAGCCAACTTTTTGTTTTAAATGACTGGGGAGTCCCTTACGTATTTGGGATGTCATCCTGTTGGAGGTCGTGACAGTTCTATAATTATAGGTTTAAAGGTCAAACTACCTAGTCTCTACTATAACATCCTAAATTAGCCTGGAAATAAGTTGCTGGATGTA
>NC_069005.1:22598646-22601806 GCF_001194135.2 Octopus bimaculoides | reverse complement strand
TATATACAGAGTACGATGTGTAAACTGTTACCATTTTATATTTTAAATTTCATGCATGCACATTGTTTGTTTTTGATTTTGTTGACTACACAGTATAGTGGGGGGTCTGTGAGAAAAACAACAGCACCATGATGCAATTCAGTCTGCCAGAAATTTGGAAACAACATGCTGTACTATTTGGCATTTACACCAGATGCTCCAATATGGACATTTCAAAGTGTTTGGGTCTCAATCTAAGGACATGTACTGAGAGTGATAAAAATCAAACATCTAGTCAACATCATGGTGTTTGGTGTGATCACTAGTAATGGCAATGTTATACCTCCATTCACCTTTTTTACACAGCCTCAGACTCTACATGGTGACCTACATCAAGTGCCTGGAGGAGGTAGTGCTGCCCTGGGCCAAGAGGATGACTGCTGGAAGACCCAATGTCTGGCAACGGGACTCTGTACCATGCCACACAAGCAGGAGAATCCAGTCATAGCTGTCAGACAATTTCTGCGACCACATCACCCCTAACATCTGGCCACCTAGCTCCCCAGACTGCAACCCCCTTGATTATTATGTGTGGGGTGCAGTTGAGTGAGAGACCAACAAAACTCCTTGTAATACCAAAGATGAACTGAAGTCAAGGATTATGGCAGCATTCACCAACTTAAATAGGGAGACCGTCCAGAAGAGTTGCAGGAGATTCTGAAATCTTCTGGAGACTGTAGTTGAAACTAATGACGATTTTATTGAATAAATTTACTCTTTAGTATTTGAAGATTTTTAAATGTAACTTTGGTAAATATGTCTGTTAAAATGAGATGTCAGTGTTATTTTCATTTTTGCATGATTTGGACAATTTATTCACTGCACCCTGTATAATTTCTCCCAGGTTAAGAAATTCTGATTTAGAATGAATGTGTGTGTTCTTTCTATATTCTATATTTGAAAATATGTCTTGAAGTATATTCTCTATATCTCTCATCATTGATAAGGGGTTGCTGAGGTTTCCCCCCTCAAAGTTTGAAGTTTGTGAGATAACAGCAAACTTGTGACATTTAAAAATGTCTATCAGTTATTGCTCAAAATGGCTGCTGTTTATTATAGTAATAATAATAATAATAATTATTATTATTATTGCTGTGAACTAGCAGAGTCATGAGTGTGTTGGACAGAATGCTTAGAGGCTGGTCTTCCAGCTCTTTACATTCTGAGTTCAAATCCCACTGAGGTCAACTTTACCTTTCATATTTTCAGGTTTGATAAAATAAGTACTGGTTGGACACTGGAATCGATGTAATTGACTTACCCCACCCCCAAAACTGCCGACCCCTGCCAAAAATGTGAGACCATTATTATTATTGCTGTGAGCTGGCAGAATCATTAGCACGCTGAATGAGATGCTTAGCGGTATTTTGTCTTTCACTACATTCTGAGTTCAACTAGCAATTGACTAGTCCCCCTCCTCCAAAATCCAGGCCTTGTACCTATAGTAGATAGGATTATTATTATCATTATTAATAAGGCAGCAAGCTGGGCAAAATGCTTAGTAGTGTTTCATCTGCCACTACATTCTGAGTTTAGATTCCGTCAAGGTCAACTTTGCCTTTCATCCTGTTGGGATCGATGAATAGGTGCCAGTTGAGCACTGAGGTCAATGTAATCAATTTGCTTCGTCCCTTGAAATCGCTGGCCTTTTACCAAAATTTGAAACCAATATGTCGCCTCAGAGTTTCTGATCTTGTGTCCAACTTTTATCTGTTTTCTTTTACTTGTTTCAGTTATTGGACTGCACCCACACTAGGGCACTACCTTGAGGGGTTTCGTTGACTAAATCAACCCAGGCACTTATTCTTGTACTTATTCTGTTGGACTGTTTTGCTGAACTGCTAAGTCAGGGGTACATAAACCTACAACAATTGCCAAGCGGTGATAGGAAGAAACACGCACACACACACACACACACAAAATGAGCTTTCACACAGTTTCCATCTACCAAATTCATTCCCAAGGTATTGGTTGCCCTGGGGCTATATTAGAAGACACTTGCCCAAGGTGCTGCACAGTGGGACTGAACCTGAAACTATGTGGTTATAAAGTGAGCGTCTTAACTATACAGCCAGTCATAATAATAATAATAATAATAATAATAATAATAATAATAATAATAATAATAATAATTACTATTATTATCATTCAGTTGGTTGTAACATTTAATGCCTTTCACTTACAATGTTTCCTTTTTCATATTCTGCCTGAATAATCAGTTTTTATTTGGTTCAGTAATCTTCCGCTACAATCAAGGAAGGCTACCATCCCCAAGGAGGTGTGTTTGTTGCCGAAAAATACTAGGTGTTGGTATTTTCATGCTATATCCCTATTAACACCTTCTGCTTTTCCATTAAATTATCGTTAAATATTGTTAAGAGAGCTGTCAACCACAGCTAACCAACTGAAAATATATCATCATTTACCGAATGTATTTAGTTACCATTTTTAATTCTTTTTTTTTTTTAATCATTCTTCCCCCCTTGCATTTAATGTTTCAAAGTAGTTTAGTAATACCATCCAGGTAGTTCCTAATTCATGGAGGAGGAAAATCTGGACGTAAGATGGTGTTGTTGATGGTGGTGGTGGTGATGATTATTATTATAATAATTATTGTTGTGGTGCAAAGGAGGAAGAGAGGCAAAGCGAAAGATACTGAACCAGATGATTGGACTGATTTAGATTGTAGGCATTAAATAAAATATAGCTTTTATTACAGTCAGCTGGTGAGAAGAGAAATGAGGGTGTTAGCCAGAAATTCCACACTTAACTCTAACAATATTTTTTTTTTTTTTCTACTCCTCTAGTGATTATAGGTGGAGTGTTATGTGAGTACAGAGTGTAAAGAAAATTAGGACAGATGGGTAGGTAGAATCTCAGCTGGTAGTTAGCTTAATTGGAATTGATTGCCTGGGTTAGAACTGTAAAAACAGTCTTAAGTGTTTCTGACCCATGAGTAGCCTTTTGTTTTGAAGTTCATACTCTTTGAGTTTTTGCTAGAAATTTTCAGCATTTTATTTCTGCTTAATAAATTGATTTCATAATAATTTTCTGTCTGAAGAATATTGCCATGTAGATTTCAGAACCCTTTTTTGTTTTGGAATTAGTCCCACTTTTTTTT
>NC_069005.1:22594929-22598165 GCF_001194135.2 Octopus bimaculoides | reverse complement strand
ATATATATATATATACATATATATATATATGTATGTATGTATGTATGTATGTATGTATGTATGTATGTATGTATGTATGTATGTGTGTGTGTGTGTGTGCATTTAGCAATTGTTATTGTTGATATTGTTTAACTCCAGGTTAGACCTGATCCAGCAGGCCTATGATCAAAGACAATCCAGCTATGGCAATCTTGTTTTATTTTGCAAATATTGTACATCAGAGACTATATTATTCAATACATTTATTATTTTGTTTTTTTAAGATGGCAGTGTGTGTTTTGAGAGAGATTTAGTTGCTATTTCTGTCAAGTTTTAGCAGCCATGTAGAAACATCTTTGTCACTTGTTAAACTCTTCTACTTCTGGTCTTTATTCCTGCCTTCAAGATTTGGTATGTGAGCTTTAATAAAAGAAAGCTTTCTTCCAGCTGAAACCATTCTATCTGTGCTTTTCCACCAATTTAACCCAAGATTAGGAAATATGATAGTCTCAATAGACAAACATCTTTATGAAAGATGTTTTTTTCGCCATCTTTTTTTTTATTATTAGCTAATAAAGTAATTTGTTTAGAAGCTTCCTATCTAATTACACTGTGTAACCAAATTCATTTTTTTTTTTTTTTTTTTTTTTTGGTCTTTGGTCAGTAAGTGTTATTCCTATTTGTTTCCACCTAGAAATCAAAGGAAATGACTACTATTCCCTTCACACTATGCTTTTGTGACCTGAACATCAATGTTTTGAAAGTGATTTCTTTCCCATTACATTTCAGATTGATTCAATGCCAAGTTGCTGAAGCAGGAATATTGTTATAACAAATATTCTGCTCAATATCACAGATTTGCTTGTCAGTTGCTTGATTATAACCACTTGAGCATATCCCTTAGTGGCTGACAATATGTGCATCTCTGATGATGAGCAGGAGTAGTTAAGGTGTATCATAGCCATGTGTTGAGAGGGGATTCTCTGGGGTTTGAATAAATGTAAGTAAAGCAAAGTTTGAAGGAAATATTAGTTATTTTTCTTAAGCAAAAAGGAAAAAACAGTTGCTACCCAAGGAGAAAAATCGTGTTATACAGTGTTATTTGACGATGTTTTTGGTTAATGTGACATACTATATATATTTTCTTGGAATAAGAATTCTTCTGAGACAGATCAACTGAAAGCAATTGTGTTAATTATTACAGCTGTTTGAATAATGCATTTTTAATCGTGTGAATCTTATAAATATTCAGAGTGGGCTGTGTTTGTCGTTACATGGCCCCTCTCCCCCTCCCATTCATGACTATGTTTTGTCACAGAACAATAGTGTGTCTTCTTTAACACAATTCAGTTTCTTTCAAACTCCTATGCTTGTTGTCCTGAAAGAAACCAAGAAAGAAATACAAACAATATGGGAGTTTTTCCCCACTATTTCCTTTTGCATTTATCAGTTTTGCAGTGAGAATGTCTGTGTTTCTTACAACCAGCAGTATTGTTGTTGTTGTTATTATTTTTAAGGCAGTGGAGCTGGCAGAATTGTTAGCATGCCAGGCAAAATGCTTAGCAGCATTTCATCCATCTTTATGTTTTGAGTTCAAATTCCACTGAAGTCACCTTTGCATTTTATCCTTTTGGAGTAGATAAAACAAGTACCAGTTGAGCATTGGGTTCAGTGTAATTGATTAGACCCCTTTTCCCAAAATTCCAGGCAATGTGCCTTTAGTAGAAAGCATTATTATTATTATTATTATTATTATTATTATTATCATCAAGGCAGTGAGGTGGCAGAGTTGTTAGCATGGTGGATGAAATGCTTAGCAATATTTCACCCATCATTACATTCTGAGTTCACATTCCATCGAGGTCAACTTTGCCTTTCATCCTTTTGGGGTCGATAAATTAGGTACCAGTTACACACTGGGGCCGATTATTATTATTATTATTAAGGTGGTGAACTGGTAGAATTGTTAGCATGTCAGACAAAGTGCTAAAGGGCATTTCTTCTGGCTCATTATGTTCTGAGTTCAAATTCTGCTAAGTTCAACTTTGCCTTTCATCCTTTCAGGGTCGATAAAATAAGTACCCATCAATTACTGTGGTTGATATAATTGACTTCCCCATCCCCTCAAAGTTTCTGGCCTTGTGCCAAAATTAGAAAGAATTATTATTACTTTGAAAAGATGGCTGTATTTCCCACAGCTCTTTACAATCTGGTTTCAATTTCTGCTATGGTCACCTTTAATTTAAATAACTTACTAGTCAAGTACTACAGTTGATGGTATTCACTAAGCTCTCCCCTCAAAATTACTAGCCATGTGCCTAAATTAGAAAGTTTTATTTTTGTTTTTGTTGTTAAAGCATAAATTAAGTCTGTCATGTTGTACAGAAGCTGGCTTAATGATTAAAGATTAGATCAATTGTTCTCAACTCGGGGTCCATGTAAGGTTTTGTTGTTAAAATTCATGTGCAAGAAGTTGGTTATACTTCTACAATACATGAAATATTTTTACAATTTTTTTTATAAAAAAAAATGGTGGTGCCCCAGCATGGCCACAACTCATGAGCTGAAATGAGATAAAATAAATTTAAAAAATTAAAATACAATTCTTAATAATATTTAATAAAAAAAATTTAATAGGATGTTTTTAAACATCAAATTTTTATGAGGGCCCACCTGAGAAAGTAGGAATTAAAGGGGTCCACAAGTAAAAAATATTTGAGAGCCACTGGGTTAGATGATGTTTCCTTGCTTAGTTGAGTGGCCCTCAAATCGGACCTGATCCAATAAACCTGTGGTCATATCAGTTCTTACCATGACCAGTTTCTACAATGTCCTAATGATAGGGTGTGATTTGAGGGAGCTGTTTCTAGCAGGTCTAGTGACTGGGTTAGGGCATTTGTGTTGAGGAAAATAACGAATCTATAATTTTTACAAATTCATAGGTACTGGTAATAGGGCTTAACCTGATTTTTTTTCTATATACATAAAGACTTTTAGAGAGATTCTGTCAGTAGGTAGATTCAAATTTGAATGAAGAGAAGATTTTGCTCTGTTCCTTACATCTGATCTAGAGGCTCTTATATTGACTCATGCTAATGGCATTTGGTTGGTGGTTGGTGGTGCATTGCCTTTTGCCTCAGTTTGGTCCAGGTCAAATGGACCTATGATCATAGGCATTCTAGTTTTGAACAGTCTCTCTCTCTCTCTCTCTCTCTCTCTCTCTCTCTCTCTCTCTCTCTCTCTCTCTCTCTCTCTCT
>NC_069005.1:22591925-22594224 GCF_001194135.2 Octopus bimaculoides | reverse complement strand
TTTTTTTTTTTTTTTTTTGTAGCACCCCTTTTTAAGTAGTTGTTATGCCTATTGCTATCTGAAGTGGCAAGTGAGGTATCACAACTAAACTAACCTAACATGGATGATAATTTATAAATTTTACTCAAAAATGGATTTTATAAGCTTTTAACATTGAAATGATAAAAATACTAATAAAAGACAAAAGTTGTTGATTTACTTCATATATTTCTAGTTAATGATTTTCCCTGTACCTGATGAGATCTAGCTAAACTTTCTATACTAGGTTCATTGTTAGTCAAAAGATGTAAGTCTCCCCTTTGACCTAATGCAAATTTATTTTGTTGCTCAGTTAGCAATTGTGACACCACAATCCTTTCTCTATTAAATATAAAGAAGGAAAAGCAATGTGCAGTAATTTAATTTTTTGTCAAAGTTGAGAATATTTGCTTTGCATTTTGAGCCAGAATGATTCATAACCAAGCTGTTGAAAATATATACTTGAGCTTTGAAATAATTTTTAAAGTTGATATCATTGTTTTCTATTATGTGCAGTCTTGGGAACAATAATCTCTTTGTTAAATGATAATTTGCTGATAAATACATTTATAATTCCCTTTGCTTTAATTGAATTTATATTATTTCATTGCAACTTAATGTTAACCTCATTTAATTTAGTGAAAATACCAGAAAGACATGCAATATCAACTCTTTCATTGCTTAGTTTATTATACATGCCTTCATCATATGAATTAAGAAATTCTAAAACAATATCATAGAGATAATAAAAGTGCTTTAAGCAATTTCTATTTGTGAGCCATTGTACCTCAGTATGAAGCAACGGGTGTTTAAATTTTTCTTATTTATCAAGGCAAAGCTTCTGGAAGTTAGGCATCATTCAGTGATTGGGTCTTGATTTTATTAACTGTTTTAATTACATCATTCAATGCATTAGGTAGTTTACCACTTAGATATTTTGCAACCAAATTTTCTGCAAATCTATGTGGAACTGCTTCTTTTAAATGTGATATAAATCCACAATAACAGCCTATAATTTGTTGCACATGCAATATTTGTGAGAGAAATATTCTTTGCATTAAAAAAAAAATCTTTAAAAACCCTAAAAATTGTAGAACCTTTTATGTCAAGTCCCATTTTTTCAGCAATCACAAATTCTTCAATAATTTCCTGATTTGAACTTACATAACAGATTTAGGCCATTAGCAAAGATCTATTGTTGCATGGAGTTGACTCAAGTTATAAAGAGAATTCTTCATTTTTTTAAAGCATTACATAATTTACTTTCCACATCTTTTGCCATGCCATCTATTCTTGCTGCTACTGTACTATTACTGAAAGGAATTGATGCTATTATAGTACTTTTACTCAGGCAAATCCTAGTATCCAAAACTTCATTTATAGCTTGTAAGAGAAGAACTTCACCAATAGTACGTGGTTTTCCACACTTTGCAATTAATTTTGAAAGTTTATAAGACTAACCAATCCCTTCTCTATTTACCTAGTTTGTTTGGTAAATGACCCTTTGTGAGTAAGATAGTTTTTAAAAACCATTTTTCATTTCGTGAAGTGGTCTTCATCTTTTCTGACTTCATCTCGATGTAGTTTTTTGTAACTATTCAATCATTCTTGAAGGCTTCATTTGCTTCATTTGAGAACATTTTCCCCCTACATATTAAACATAATGGCCATTGCTCATTATTTATAGATGGAATAATCCATATTTCAAATATTCACTTGAGTATTGATAGTGCTTTCTTTTCCCACTCATTCTGAATTTTTTAAAGGGTAACATACAAAACAACTGTATGTAATTATATCACTAAACAAATTATAATTGAAATTACAATCTACATAGAAAACAAGCACAACTGTGCACTTAAAAAATACTATTCAAGACAGGAATATAACATTAAAAATTAATTATTCTTGTTCAGATATGTCTTTAGCCACGATATATACATATCTCTCATTTTATTTTAATAGCCTTTACTAGTTTTATCATGTATAATATAATTACTACTGTAGGTAAAATTTACTATGTTAATTATGTTACCTCACTACACACTTTGGGGCAGGCAATACTGCCCACATTGAGAACCTCTGGTAGGGGCAATTCCCCATGACCGTTGTTTAATTGATTGGGGCTTGAAAATTTCACTGTCGCTGTATCTTTGTAGTGTGTGCACTGAGGTCATAGAGCAAATGAGTTATTTTAGTTATTGTTTACAGATTGTAACACACACACGCACGCACGCACGCACGCACGCACGCACGCACACACGCACACACGCACACACAC
>NC_069005.1:22587595-22591915 GCF_001194135.2 Octopus bimaculoides | reverse complement strand
CACACACACACACACACACACACACACACACACACACACACACAGCTAATCTGTCATAGTTCTTATGTTTCTGTTTTGGTTTGTTTCCTGTTTATTGTCTCATCTTTCACCTTCTCCATCCTTCTCCCCACCTTCCTACCTACTTCTAACTCATCAGTTCTCATATCTCCAGTTTCATCTCTACATTCTCTGACTGTTGCATTTCGATTGAACTTTATTGAACTGATCTGAACTACTGCCAAAGTATGTAGTCTGTTGTCTATTAACTTTCACTATAATCTACCAAACTAGCGAGCTTTCTCTCTCTCTCTCTCTCTCTCTCTGTGTGTATCATATTTATCGTTTATCATACAAGATTAAAAGAAAAAAATCATACAACAGATAAATTAGATCAGTCATGTGTCTTCATTGTGCCTTCTCTCTCGTTTGTTCCCACCCCTCCCTCCTCCTCCTCTCTATCTGTGAAGTAGTTGGCATTAGGAGGGGCATCCAGTTATAAAACCCAAGCCAAAACAAACAATAAAGCTTGGCGCAGTCCTCTGGCTTGCTAGCTCCTGCCAAACCACCCACCCCATGGAAAAGAGATGTTAAATGATGACGATGATGATGACAGTGTGTGTGAGTGTGTTTTATGTATGACAAACTTCAAGTGAAGAAGTACTTGACACACAAAAGTAGTGTCTGGGCTTTATTTTCGCATGGGAAAATAGTGACAGTGACTTTGCAGCAGTTTCACTGGACTAACTGAATATATATATATATATATATATATATATATGTGTGTTCCTATCTTCCCTTTCTCATGCTCCCATCACTCCACCAACATATATAAAAATCAAAGATGAAACTAAAAGCGTTTTGAACAAAAATATACGGGTTGCTATGCTGTTTCTGATTTATCTTGTTTACTCTTCTATTTGACTGTGAAATGGTTTTAAACAATCTACCCCCTATCTCACTGCTAGTTGTTTTGTTTCTTCAAATTACATTATTTTAATCTCCTTACAAGAGAATTATTGATATTCCCCTTGTTATTACACCCAAACAGGGAGTTGAGTTTGTTTCCAACAGTTTTATTTCAGTCACTTCCACCACTCTCAAGTTCTCTGAAAGCAAAAACTAAACATAAAACAAAATTCTCGCTATTTTAGGAACTCTAGAAACCCAGAAGTTTATTTTAGTTTTTAAAACACACACGCACACGCATACGCACACACACACACACACACACACACACACACACACACACACACACACACACACACACACACACACACACACACACACAGTCACTCTGGCACTTGTGCACTTATATTCAAGAATCTAGCAAATATAAACCACATGTCCGAAAGCACTAATAGCAGTTCTGTGTTGGCAAAATACATTTGCGAAATTCATATATTTTGATAAGTTTGTATGATGCTGGAAGAAATTTTCTCTCCTTCTGCTGTGAAGAGCTTGTCTTGAAATGATGGCAGGCTAGACTCAGTGTCAGTATTCTGCCTTCCCATTCCATCTTGCAAACATATCCATGTTTGCAAGCTTTATTCATGAATCTAGTTTGCTTGTCTCTGTCTGTGTGTCTGTCTCTCTTGAATGCAGTTGTTTTGGAAGAGTTTTTTTGTAAACTTAGTTTGATCTGTACTGATTGTTATTTCTCTTTTCACATCTGCTGTGCAACTCTTCTTTATAATCCTGCACCTTTGGTGTAGCAGCATCACTAATACCATAATCTTGAAAGTGACTGTTAAAAAAAAAAAAAACCTATCAAGAGAAAGTGTTACAGTTGTGAATATGGTTACTCTGTTGATCAAACTATTAAGTCTTTGGGTAGGGTTTCATAAAACAGGCTCTCTCTTAGTTTTGATCTCCACTCTGTTATGATTCTAATCCATTGAGGGTGTCGGAATCATAGAAGCTGGGACCACAATACAGAGTTAATTTTTCCAGTATTGTTAATGTTAACTATTTAAAAAAAGAATTTAACTTCATCATTCTGCTTCACTTATGAATCTAAAGTATTCCATAATCAGTTACTAAGACATATATTGGATTGTTGACTTGGAGCCCTAATTGTGGTTCAGCTCTTTGGGGGTTGACTTATTTTTATCTTGCAAAAAGTAAAAATCTAAACTGTTGATCTCATTCAATGGTTCTCAACCATCTTTTTTACCTATGAATCCCTTTGATTCCTATTTTGCTCTACTGGACTTCCATGTTAAAAAAACATAATCCTATTATATTTTTATAAATAAAAATTGTTAGGAATTGTATTAAACAAACATTAAAACATGTTGGGTATTGTAGAAGTGTAATCAATTTATTACTCATAAACTTTAACAACAAAATTATTATACAGACCCCCCAAAGATCATATGGACCCTGGTTGAGAACCACTGATCTAGTTACAAGAAGAGAAAAGGGCAAGTGAAACAGGCAGATGTATTGTACTTGTATCAGTATTTGCTTTATGAACCAACTTACCAAGTATAACTTATCAAGTCACATAATTTGAAGTTGATCTCCTAGATTATAGATTTCATTTAAATCATTGGATTGACTGTCAAAAACGGTTTTGATGACATGTAGTTGTGACTTTGAGACTCACCAAAGCACTATGTCCAACTGGTGTTCATTCACATTGTTTTTCCAAGAGTAATTGGTGGAGTAAGTGAATTAGACTGACTTCAAGTAAGATTCCAAACTGTCAGCTCTGAATAGCTTCCTTTTGTTCTATGGCACCCTGTTCAGTTTGGCTAAATACTGGAAATATTTCTGGTTATGTGTTTAAATATAACTGAAACTGCTTCATAGATTCCTGGTCAAGATTGTTGTTAATGTAATAATGCATCTAAGGTGTTGAGCTGGTGGAATAGTTAGCATGTTGGGCAAAATGCCTTAGCGGCATTTTGTCTGTCTTCATATTCTGAGTTCAAATTCCACCAAGGTCAACTTTGCCTTTCATCACTTCAGGGTTGATAAAATAAGTGTCCGCTGGACACTGCGGTCAATGTAATCAACTTGCCCCCTCCCACAAACTCACTGGCCCTGTACCAAAATTTAAAACATAGATATTGCATCACCAAATGAGAAACGACTATCTTGGTTTCAGCTGACCGTGACTCAGAGTGAAGTTTTACATCAGAGAAGGATGACAGTTGAATTACTGTCAATATCCTGATACTTAATAACTAAAGACTAAAATCACAAAACATTTTCTGCTATTCTCTTTCCTCCCTCCCCTGAACATTGCTCTCGGATTTTCTCAATTCTTCCCATCCTTGTGACACTACCAATTTCCGCTATCAGACGCCTCTTGCCCTTTACTGTACTAACTTGAGATCAATAGTTAGTAGTAAAGTTTTCTAGGCTGTGACCTTTTCTCTGAAGGACATGATTTATAAAATACTTGGTGTTTACATCTCACTCAGACTGGAGGTATTTTTAACAGAGCAAGGTTAATGCCTGGGGATATAAAGACCCGATGTTTTCTTGGCTGTGTGATCTTAGTCATGAAATATCCTGATTTACAAATATCTAGTATTAACATCTCACAAAAACTGGTTGTTTTATGATCTTGTTTTATAAAGAATCCTCTGTATGGTCATTTGACCTGTTAAAAATAGCAACCATATCTCTCTCAAACTGCACCCTACCATTTAAAAAAACTGGATGGTGATGGCATGAATGTCTTTAATCATAAGTTTGTTGGAACAGGAATGTCCTGTGGTTAAACAAATAACTGGAGGACTTTACGAAACAAGGTGAAAATAAAAATGTCATTGTAATATTCATGTGAGGAAGTGCATTGGTGATATAAAAGATGTGTTGCTGAACAGTGGCTTTAGTGCTAATTATGACATGTCAGCTTTGATGCTTTAATCCATCTGCTTAAGGTGAAATCATTTGTTATAAAGCTGTAAAGCTTTTATCTTCTACTCCTTAGATTTATTTCCTCCTCTTCCTATATCTACTCTTCTATAATTCTCTCTCTCTCTCTGTACTTTGTGTATGTACACGCACACCAACATCATCATGATCATAAATCATTTTTCCATGCTGGCATGGGTTGTATGAATTACTAGTCATGGTTAGGGGATCATTCCACTTTCATCTATTTTCATTTGATGCGGTTTCTGTGGCTGGATGCCTTTCTTCACACCAACTGCTTTACACCATGCACTGGATGCATTTTACAGAATGTACTGCATGCACCTCCCCAGTATTGGTGCCTGGTACCAACATTGGAGAGGTGGTCATGTCCTTGCTAAGATAAGATTTAACATTTCTCTTGACCTTATGTTTACATTCATTTATTCA
>NC_069005.1:22579730-22587585 GCF_001194135.2 Octopus bimaculoides | reverse complement strand
CGTCTGCCAAATCTACTTACAAGACTTTGTGTGACACTCATGGTATCACAGTGGACTGAACTTAAAACCATGCGGTTGGGAAGTAGAAGGCACCGGTGTCAACAAAAGGCACACAATAGGTGTTTTCTGTGGGCCTGCTTTGTCTCCAAAGGAGTAAATTTTACCTAGTTTGTCAACCCTTAATCTATATGGTTGTTCAGTCTGCTAGAAATAGCTGTCAAATTACTCTTAAATATGCACCCAAGTATCTTAATGAAAAAGGAGTACATTGGATAAGGTAGTCTGTGTAAGACTTATATGAAGTAGGCTGGTAAGAAAAAAAAAATGGGTTGGTCATGACTGAAAATATCTTTAATCATAGGTCTAATCAATCAGGGTCATTGCCTTGTGACTAAACAAGACGGGAACATATCATTAGACTTGTTTAGTAACAATCTCTTGATTTTGAATGAATTCTATATCACAATGTATATATTTAACCTTGATCTGAAATAATAATTACTGCTGTTAATAACATCATAGAAGGTGAACATGTGGGGATCTCACAACATAGGATGGTAATTTTGACCTAGTTTTGTTACAGTCAGAGCACTGCATGCTGTGTATGTGGAGCTATATATATATATATATATATATATATATATAAAAATCATTTAATGTCCATTTTCCATGCTGGTATGGGTTGGATGGTTTGACAGTGCTAGTAAAGCCAGGGGCTGCACCAGGCTCCATTGTCTGTTCTGAGATGGTTTCTATGGCTGGATGCCCTTCCTAATGCTAACCACTCCACAGAATGTACTGGGTGCTTTTTTATGTGGCATCAGTATTGGTATCACTTCTACTGTGGTGGAGGGGTCTTCTTGAGTACAGCAAGGTGCCAGTAAGTATGTGTATATAAATGTATATGTTTGTAGATTTGGTGGTAAATGGAAATGGTTATGTAGCACACCACAGAGCTTGAGCATAAGGATTAACAGTCCAGTGGTGATATTACTTCTCCTCTCCATTATTTCAGAGACTTTAGATTATATTGATGCAGGAATGGCTGTGTGGTAAGAAGTTCATTTCCCTACCACATGGTTTTGGGTTCAGTCCCACTGTGTGGCACTTTGGTCAAGTGTCTTCTACTATTGCCCCAGGCTGATCAAAGCCTTTCACTGGATTTGCTAGATGGAAATTGAAAGGAGCCTGTCATGTATATACATATATGTACATATGTGTGTATTTGAGTACGTGTTTCCTTCTTCTGCAGTCTTTATAAACAAAAGGCTCATTCTAGTTCTCTATGTGAACATGTCTCAGCTGTTTGTTGATCAATCGACTAACGGGGTTATTACTTTGGAAACAAGTGGAGGTTGATGACCGAAAGGGCATCAGCCCTAGAAAATTCTGCCCTAATACATTCCCATCTGACCTGTATAAGCACAGAAAAGTAGACACTAAAACTATGATGGTGGTGATACATAGTGTGTGTGTGTGTGTGTGTGTGTGTGTGTGTGTGTGTGTGTGCTTTGTTGTGTAATGCATAACCTTTCTCTTGCACTTAATGCCATATCTACAGCAATTAATTCCACATTTCTATGTGTGTACATGCACACGCATACACACACACACACACTGAGTCTCTGTCAGTTACGACAAGGGTTCCAGTTGATCTGTTCAATGAAACAGCCTGCTTGTGAAATTAATGTGCAAGTGGCTGAGCACTCCACAGACATGTGTACCCTTAATGTAGTTCTCAGACTCAGCGTGACACAGAATGTAACAGGGCTGGCCTTTTGAATTACAGTCATTACTCACTTTTGCCTGCTGAATGTACAGGAGCAATGTGAAATAAAGTGCCTTGCTCAAGGACACAACATGCCGCCAGGAATCAAACTCACAACCATATGATCATAAGCCAAATAACCTAACCACTAAGCCATGTGTCTTCACTCTCTCTCTCCCTCACACACACACAACCTAAAATAGTTAATCCATAAATATGTTGGTGTTATGTAATATAAAAGTCAGTGGTTTATTATGCATACTTGTATAATTCTTTGTTGGTAAACCTGATTATTTTCTCTTAGGCAAAATGTTTTATGTAACTGACATTAGACAATCATACAAAGCATTTTACCTATGAGGATGTGATTCAGTTTACTAACACATGTAATAACAGACAATATATAGGTGTTATTGAGCACCTCTTTTGAGCAGTGTGTAGTGTTGTGTGTGATGCCGTTATGTAAACCTACTCAGCTAGTTTGCTAAGATGACTGATAAATGTGCCCCGAGAATGCACCACTGTTTTGCTAGTGTTGCATGTCTTAGCAACATCTCCCATTTTTGGTTTATACTGAGTATTCAAATACACAGAATAAGAGTGTTTGTTGAGTAGTCTTCCTTGTTTGAATTAATGGAACTAAGCAGTATTTTGTTGAAGATGTTGGTAGTAATTCTAATTAACCCTTCAACATTCATATTACTCCATCACATGTAATGCTTATTTTATTCAGTGTTTTGAACTGATCATGCAATATCTTGTGGTTTCAAGATTTCGATGATGTGATTTTTAATTTTTAGAATGACATAGCAGGGCAAATGTGAGATGTTGGTGGACTTGGCCAGTTTGAACATAAAAGAGGCAGAATATTTTGGCCGGATATGGTCAGTTTAAATGCTAAAGAACTTAAAAAAAAAAGAAAGAAGAAAAAACTATATAATTTTACAGCTGTTTAACCCTTTAGCATTTAGATCACTCTGTGAAAAGCAATGCTTGTTTATTTATTGTTTTGCATTTATCATACAATATCTCATAGCTATAAGATTCTGATGATGCGATTGTTTAGTTCTAGAATAACACTGTAGAGTAAGGTATGAGAAACCAAATCTGGCCAGTTTGAACGAAAAGCAGTTAGAATATTTTAACTGAATATGGCTGGTTTAAATGCTAAAGGGTTAAACGGTAGCTTGATCCTTTTCTAAAATCATTTAATGTTAATAGTTGTACTACAGTTTGCTCTAAGTGATATGCTACTGTGTCCCTAAAGTGATATGTTTTGAAGGGTTTTAAATCAAAGCTAAAATCAAAACTAAAAGATAATAATGATTAAAAAAATCTCTGAAATGACACAATACTTCGGATGTTAAGCTACTTAACCAAATGTCTAGATCCAAATACTCTTATTTCACTATACTAAATAATTAATACTACTCTAATAATTTTATAAACAAATAATTCTGCTTGAGCCAACAAGATATCCTCTACATTAGTATTTTTCAACCTTTTCACTTGTGGGGAAACTTTGAAACACTATGTTCCGGGGAACACCTGCATAGTTATTGGCTATCATCATCATCATTTAGCATCTGTATTCTATACTGTCATAAGTTGGTTGATTTAATAAGAATCCAATGAGTCCAAGGATTGCATTGTGTTCCAGTGTCTTTTTTTTTTTTTTTTTGGGGTATGGTTTTTACAGCCATATTTTTTGTTTTACTTGCTTCAGTCATTAGACTGTGGCTATAGACTGTGGCTATAGACTGTGGCTATAGACTGTGGCTATAGACTGTGGCTATAAACTGTGGCTATGCTAAGGCACCATCTACCTTCTTTAATTTTTTCCTTTACTTTTCATAAAGTCAATTTTTGCAAGCGATGAAACAAATCTTAAAACTGTCTTCAAAAAGTTTGGCAGCACTAAATTCATTAGATGACACAAAGAAGATTTGCATTAATCTAGACCTTGATTGGGCCAAATTCCCCTACACCCTGTTAAGAAGTCACTTCTCTGTAAGGTTACCTTGCTATCTACAGATGCTGGAATTTTCTTATCTTAGGGAATATGCCATGTGCATAAATAAAATTAAACACAAAATATGACTCCAGAATATATTAGTATATGATTAGCTTATTCATCACTATTTCTCACAGAACCCCTAGTGACTTCTCGTGGAACCTCAGTTGGGAAATGTTGAGTGTATTTGAGTTAAGGCTTCACTGTTATTGCTCCGAGTTTCCTGTTAGTTCTTCAATGCTTCTCAGATAGGGTCACAGTCTTAGAAATGTGACAATAACAGGACATTTGGAGTAGCAAAGGAGTATTTGAAACCTGAGCTTCAAACAAGTAAGCACACACATGCATACATGTGCAACAAAAAAAATACCACTTGTATCATGACTAGGATTTTCAAGTTTCAAGGTTAAGTATGTATACAGATTACACTTATATACTTAATAACCTGGTTTTATCTGGTTCAGCATAGATTAAGTATGTTAATAGTAATAGGAAACTTTAATCCTCCATACATACTTTTCCAAATTCTGTACACTTCCATTATGTGTGTGTGTTGATTATTGCAGATTTAGACATGGCATATATATATATATATATATATATATATATATATATATACATACACACACACACACACACACACACACTTGTATACCAGTTTACTACTTGTTGCAGTCTTTAATCATTTTCTTTGTGATGTTCAACATCCTGAAATAAACTTTCATGACTTCTCATATCTTTTTCAGTTATTCTCTCTTGAAGTTTTCATCCACTTCAATAATTTAGCACTTCTTTATTCAACTCTCATTTTTCAAATATGTCACATGTCCATATGCCTCTCTTGCATGTTACATCTGATTCTTTCTTACCCAGTTTTTTTCTTTTTAGCTCTTTTTTTTTTTTTTTGCTGTGGTTTGGCATTCTAACATTGCACCTTCTGAGTAGCATGGCCTTATATATATATGTGTGTGTGTGTGTGTGTGTGTGTGTGCGTGCTTATATGGGTACAGGACGCTTCTTTCAGTTTCCATCTATCAAATTCACTCACAAGGCTTCAATCAGAACTGGACTTGGAACCACATTGTTGAGAAGCAATCTTCTTCATCATGCAACCATACCTGCACTTGGCAAAATTTATCCAACAGATTCCAGTTAGGATTGGATTCACATTCTTTGTGTAAACTGACATGCCAACATTACACTACAGAATTGACAATAAAATCTACCCTGCTGGTTCTGACAAGGATTAAATTAAAGACATTCTCTGTGTGAACAGATGTGATATATGACTATGTGCTCAAATACAGTAATCTTTTGGTTTAACTATTCAGAAAGCAAAAGAATGTAACTCACCAAAAGTTGGCATTAGCTGCTGACAAAAAGTTGGCAATAAAATGAGACTGAAAGAATATTTTCTTTGAAACTGAAAGTTTATTTCAAAATTATGTGTTGGGGAAATGGTCAAACCTTTCAGATGGCAAGTACCCCTGAGACTCTTAGTGGACATGATTAATTAATATTTATAATCTGATTGAAAGGAATTATTTCTTACCGGATATTTGCATCATGACAACTGATACTGAAAGTACCATTAAGTTTCTTGTATCGTTTGGGTCAGTTAATAATTCAGTGGTTGGCTGTAATGAACCAATGTGATTGGTGATTCATCAGTCATGTTCTCTGAGTCTCATATCTTACTGCTTTGCTTTGCAGAGCTTATCTATTTGCTGGGTAGCAATTCACTGCAAGTTATCTGTTGTTATGTAGCAGGTCAGTGTCTGTATAGAAGCAGTAGTTAACTGGTATAATTAGCTTTGTTTTTAGACTGTGGCCATGCTGGAGCACCATCTTGAGGCATTTTAGTCAACTAATTGACCTCAGTACTTAGTTCCTTTTTAAGTTTGGTACTTAATCAAACTCTTTTGCTGAATCACTAAGTTATGGGAATATAAACACATAAACACTGATTGTTAAGTGGCTGTAGGGGACAAATACAAAGACACACACACACACACACACACACACACACACACACACACACGGTTTTGAGTTCAGCCCTACCTTGTGGCACCTTGGGCTGGTGTCTTTTACTCCAGCTCCAGGCTGACCAAAGCTTTGTAAGTGGATTTCGTAGATGCAAACTGGGATAAACCTGTTGTGTATATATATCAGGACTGGTTGTTTCTTTTTTGCCTTCTACCTGTAATATATACAGTTAGAGATATTTCAAAATTTTTATTAAAATAAAAATTAATTGAAATACTTAGGGAAAAATTTACTTCGTATTCTATCATTTACTCTACTTTTTTTTACCTTGAAACATGTGTAATTTTGGGTTGGGGCTGAACTGGGGACTTATTAACAGCAACAAATAACACATTAGACAATGTATTCCTAGATACACCTACATTGGATAGTCACAGCTGGTCTGTCACTAAATAACATCAACAATGCATGATTTCTAAAATCAGTATCCCCCCATCCCATTCCTATTTTGGTCACTGTTGTTTAGCCCCAGGTCAGCCCTGACCAAGCAGAATACCTATGTTCAAAGGTATTCCAGTCAGGATCATGCTGTTGTATTGAACCCCTGACTGTATTGTCCAGTGTGATTTGTTTTACAACAATAGAGTGAAGTTTGATTGAGGTTTTCTTCCTGTTTTTGCAACTTATTCAGGACAGTTTATTTTTTGGTATTATTTACGTATATTGTCTTTTGTTGTTCTTATCATTTACTTGCTTCAGTCATTAGAATGTGGCCATGCTAGAGCATTGCTTTGAAGGGTTTTAATTGACCTCAATACATATTTTTTTTGTTGTAAAAGTCTGGTACTTATTCTATTGGTCTTTTTTGCTGAACTGCTAAGTCATAAATATGTAAACAAACCAACACCAGTTGTCAAGTGATGGAATCAGCAAACACAGACACAAAAAGGCATGCATGACAAGATTCCACACAGTTTGTATCTACCAAATTCAATCACAAGGCTTTGGTCAGCCAATGTCTATAGTAGAAGGCACTTGCCCAAGGTGTTGTACTGTGAGATTGAACCCAAAACCATCTGGTTGCACAGCGAGTTTTCTTTATTTTGTTTGCTTACTCATTCCTTCTTTCTTTTGTTTTTTTAAATACCCTATTTCTTTGTTCTTTTATTCTCTTGTTTTTGATCTTCAGTTTTTGCTTTTCCATTTTTATTATTCTTCATTTTATTTCTATGTCCCTTTGTTGTCTTCATTCATTCTGTTGTTATCCTCCTTCATTCATTCTTTCCTTTGTTCTTCATTACCATTTCTTTCTTTCTTTCATTCACTCATTCCTACCTTGTCCTGCCTTCTTTCTTTGTCCTTCTCATCAGTCTATTCCAAGTCTTTACCTTTTTTTCTCTGTGACATTGTAGAACATTAGCCATCATTATATATAATTATTCGAGATGGATCACACAGTTGAGTGCAGTATACAGAGGAGACAACAACCAGTGAATCTCCTTGATCTCACTGACACACAAACACACACACTGTTATTGTTCCAACTTAAAGGACTAATGGAGAAATATGAAAAATTAAAAAGATTAAATTTGAACATAGTCATGATTTCAATCTAGCATATTTGAAAGACAAGCTAATCTCTCTTTACGCACAATGTCTAAGTTAATTTATTCTTTTATGGGTTTTGGTCATTGAACTACAAACTGATGGGGCATCACTTTTCAGGGTTTTAGTCTGTCATATCAACTCTTGTTCTTATTTTTGATCTGTTCAGTCTGGTACCTATTCAATACACACACACACACACACTATTGGAATGTGTTGCTCACAAACCATATATGTATATATTATTATTATTATTATTATTATTATTATTATTATTATTATTATTGTTGTTGTTGTTGTTTTAAATATTTGATGTTTTCATTACGAAATGTCATTTTTCGTTCTTCTGTATCTAATGTTATGCTTTTTCCTTATTTTGCAGGTAAGCATATCTTTTCGAATATTTTCTAGTAACCCACTTTGGTAAGAGAGGTTTTACCATTTTTTAAATATTTCCTAATTCTCCTCCACACTTCAAAAAA
>NC_069005.1:22572551-22579503 GCF_001194135.2 Octopus bimaculoides | reverse complement strand
AGATATCAACCAAAGCTATTTTTAATGAATCAACAATAACTTTTTTTTTTATTTTAATAAATCAGTCATCACTTTTTTTAAAAAATAAATCAACCGTAGAAAGTTTTAATAAGTCAGCGATAACTATTTTTTTAAGTAAATTGACCATAGCTATTTTTTAAAACAAGTTTGTAATAACTATTTGTTTTAAGTACATCAACTATTACTATTTTTTTTATTAACCCTTTAGCATTCAGATTACTCTGTCAAATTTAGTGTTTATTTACTCAATATCATTTCGAATTAATCATCTGATAGCTTCAAAATTTTAATGATGTGATTATTTATTTTTAGAAGGACATTGTAGAGTAGATGTGAGAGGCGAGATCTGGTTGGTTTGAGTATAAAACAAGTAGAATATTTGGTTTAGATACAGTTGGTTTGAATGCTGTAGAGTTAAATCAATCATCACTACCTTTTTTTAAATAAATAAACCATGGCTGATATTTTTTTAAAAATCACTCAACCATAACATTATAGTCTCTTGTAATATTTTAGACAAAATATACTTTCTCAAAAACTTACTATAGCATCTCCCAGCTCAGACCTTTCTCAGCAGACTTCTGATAAAAGACAATCCAACCATGTCCATGTATTTTTTAGCATTATCCAGGAATATCCACATAAAAGACTGTCCAGTTTTGACCATTGTTGCTTGTGTAGACATCTCATCTCTTCAACTGTATTCTCCAATGTGTTTCACTGTATCACTCTATACTAGGCTGGATTATGTCACTGTAGTCAGATTGTGAGCTTGCATCAAGGTTGAAGGAAACTGTTCAGTTAGAGCAGTGATTCTCAACCATTTTTTTTACCAGTGGACCCCTTTGTTTCACATTTTACTCTGAGTGGAGAATCATAGCCATTCAGTATCTAAAAACTCCTGTTATATTTGTATGATTAAATATTATTAGGAATTGTATGAAACACTTGCTAAAATATTTTGTGTAGTGTAGAAGGTTAACCAGTTTATTGCACAAATTTAAACAACAAAATCTTGCATAGACTCCTGAGGGCCATATGGACCCTGGTTGAGAACCACTGAAGTAGTGCTTGTCACCTTGTTTAGTAAAACTCTTGTAACCAATCTTATTGGTAGTTGTATCTCACACACACTGTCATTAACTGACGGTATTGAGGCATGAGCTGGGATTGCCTCACTTTTTCCTTTACAGTTTGGTGGTGTTATAACATTGTAAGAATTGCAGTGGTTTATGGAGCACTGGGTGTGACGAGCCAACTGGCTAGTTTTTGATTCTGTTTATATTGTAAATAACCAAAGTAAAAGTATTAATGCCAAAGATTATTTCTTTTCCATACATACATACATACATACATATATACATTTATATATATATATATATATATATATATATATATATATATATAAAATCATCATCATCGTTTAATGTCTGTCGTCCATGCATGCGTGGGTAGAACGGTGTATATATAGGGTACACACACACACACACATCATCACCATCATATGTCTGCTTTCCATGATGGCATAGGCTAGATGGTTTGACTGGAACTGGCATGGTTTCTATGGCTGGATGCTCTTCCTTAAGCTAAACACTCCAAGAGTATAATGGGTACCATTTACATGAGATTGGCAACAGCCACAACTTGCGCATGCGCGCACACACACACACACACACACACCTGTACATCACTGATTTTTCTGGCGACTGATGGCACCTCCTTTAATCCAGATAAGTTACTCAAGGGGGAACTTAAAATTCCAGTCTAGTTCACTGTGTGACCACAGGTGGCATTGTGTGTACTGTGTGTTTACATGCATTATTTACATAGCACTTGTTAATAGTGACACCAACATTTTTGTTCTGGTTTCCTTTACTTATGTAGGCTTGAGTTACCTTTAGCCATGGCTACTACAGGTGAAAGAACTGAGAGCATCGCAAGTAGTTTCAAATGTAAACACTAACCCTTTAGCATTCAGATTACTCTATCAAATGTAATGCTTGTCTATTCATGTTTTGAATTAATCATGGATTATCTCATAGCTTTGAGATTTTGATGATGTGATTGTTTATTTTTGGGATTGTAGAGGTGGTGTAAGAGGCCAGATCTAGCTGATTTGAACCTAAACAGGTAGAATATTTTGGATGGATGTGGCCAGTTTAAATGCTACAGGACTATAAACCATATCAATCCAACTATTCCTGATATAATGTAAATAAACATGTCTAGAAGAACATGATCCTGTGTATATCTCTTAAAGATTGATTTGAGAAAGGTTTGGCAGTTATTTCTAGCTGGTTGAATAACCATAGAGAGGTTCTCTTGTTAGATTGTGTCTGAAAGTTGATTACAATTAAGAGCCAAGTCTGCTGCTGGTGCTGGTGATGAATGGCATAAATAAGCTGATTTAGACTAGCATGACTGCACCTAATATACCAACCACTGTTTTATAGCCTGGCTGCATTTAAAAATACTAAACAAATCTATTATCTCGGCTGTCGCAATGCAAGGTAGCGCCAATATTTAGATAATTCCTTTGTGTCAACAATTCCTTTACACTAGCAGAGCTGAGGTTTTTGTGTCGCTTTCGGTATTGGTTCTTCTTCACAATAGATTCACGAATGTTAATAACTACCATCGATCTTGTTGCCAGTCAGAAGCTGGTTTGCTTTAGAAAATGACTGACTGTCATCACTCTGCTGTCTCTGTCTGTCTGTCTGTCTATTTTTTTCCTTTTTTCTTCCTTCCTTCCTTCCTTTCACAGTTAATTTTCTTCCTTGTTGTAGGCATTTGGGTAATGAACAAAATATGTAAATCTTCTCTCTTGGTTAAGATCAGAAATGTGTATAGTGTTTGTTATTGGAAAGGATTATTAATCACTTTAAGAAGATTATCGAATGATGAGGTATTAACCTTCCTTTGATTACTTAAAGCTGCCTTATTGGTTTTGATGTCTATTTAATATAGTCATTATCATAAATAATAATAATAATAATGCAGGGAAGTTTTGATAATAGTATCATGACTCTTCATGTAATCTTGTTTTTTCTTTTCTTTAGCACTTGGATGTTAATTTGCTAATTTGTTTATGTATATATGTATAAAATTAAAGGATGATGTATTATATGCGACAAAAAAAAATCTTAACTGAAACTTACATTTGATATTTAGAAAGAAAACAAAAACCTAGTGGCAGTTGTTAGTAACTTTCAAAGAAAAAAGAGTGATAAATTTCAAGAAATTAATTTAATTTACTTGCTTAAGAGAAGAAACGTTTGATCCTTGTTTGCAAGCAAGGGACAACAGTGGACGTGTTTCTGTCTGTTAGACTTCATTAGCATAATATAGCTTAGCTAGGCCTATCAATCTAGTTGGTGTTGAAGTCTAACAAATTGATATATATCTATTGTTACTCCTTGTCTGCAAATAAAGATCAAGTGGGGTTTTCTTTCCTTCCCTTAAGTATGTAAATTAATTTGTAATTTCTTAAAATTCTTTCTCCTTTTCTTTGAGAATCAATAAAATAATTATCACTCAATTTTGGTTTGCTTTTGCCAACTAAGAGAGGTTTCAAAAAAAAAAAAAAAAAATTATATATACATTTAGTACATCACCTTCTAACTTAATTTAGCCAAATTCATACCATTAGCCCATTCAAGTTATTGTTGCTTAACTCATGTTTTGTAAGTATACGTATATATATCCCACCCATATTAGCATGGAAGGCGAACGTTAAACGATGATGATGATGATGTGTGTGTTTCACCCTTTTACTGTGGAAAGCAGTTTTATATTCCAATCTATCTTTTGTTGAAGAATGTCATACTTGAAACTTTCTTCTGTTGAGTTATGTCAAGGTTTGTGAGGCAACGTGACTTGCAGAAAACACTGATTCTATTTTTGATAGACACTTAACGTCATTACAGGAATAAGCATGAAATTCAATTTTTCAGTGAAAGGGTTAATGCTGATGCTTGACTGGGCTGCTACTCTTAGTTTCTTGTTTGCATACTCAAGAGACTGAATAGGAATAGGAATGTCACCTGACTTTGACTGAATAACTAATTGAAGAATTTGAATTAATGAACTCTACCACATGTAATGAGTGTTTTTGTCTTTTTTTTGTACATGGAAACATCATCATTATCATCATCATCATTTAATGCCCGGTCTCCATGCTGGCATGGGTCGGATGGCTTGACATGGAGCTGTCTGGACTCAAACTGTTTGTTGTGGTATGGTTTCTATGGCTGGATGCCCTTCCTAATGCCAACCACTTAAGAGTGTGCTGGATGCTCTTTTCATGTGACTGTCACAGGAGCTTTTCAAGTGGTAGCAGCACCTGAAAGGATAAGCCTTTATGTGTGGAAGACAGGGATTTTACTTCGCTTGACGTTTATCAAGTACAGCCAATCGTCACATCTCCTGGTCCTGTGTCATTTCCTCAGTGAGGTCCGGTGTTTGAAGATCTTTTCTCTCCACTTCATCCTAAGTCTTCCTGGGTCTACCCCTTCCACAGGTAACAATGAAAAATGGTTCAGCAAATATTGAAAGTAGCACAGACCAGAATTACATGGAACAATAGATTTTTTTTTCTTTCAGTTTTTGTTTTAGTCTAGAGCATTGTTTTATAATTAACATATTGATTAATGGAGATAAGATAGTTGATACCTGTTTCACAATGTCAGGCAGAAGAGACCCTGCTTCTTACCTCTACGAGCTTTAATAACAATTACGGAAAAACCCAATGAGGAGAGAATTTATTTTCAAGACATTATTTAATAATAGTGAATCCAGATTTTGCAGGAGAATACAGTTGAATATATAGACTCCAGTAATTGACTGGTGTCAGTATTATAACCCAGAAAGAGTGAAACACAAAGTTGACCTTGGCAAGGATATAATTGAAAAGGGATATAGTTAAATACTACAAGATTTTTTTATCAGCAGCACTCTATCATCATATTAATAATTTCTTTATTGGCTACAAGGGCTGAAGATGTTGTATGCAGCCCAAAGGAATGGGATACAAAACAGAAAGGGGAGAGATTACATATTGTAGAAAAAAACCCTCCAAAACACAGCAATAAAATAAAATGTCCGCTATTGTGGTGGTGGTGGTGGGGTTCAAGAATACAAGAATCCATCCTCAACAGACACACAAATCAAGGATTACCCAAGCCACAAAGGGTAAGATGCCCTCTCCCAGCTGTAATAACAATTACTTCCTGGTAAAAAGTGAGAGGATTTACATAAATCAGGATACAGATTGGGACCATATGTTAGAGATCAGATACATAATATGGTTTGATATAAAACCCTGGGCCAAGCCTGATATAGCAGGCCTGTGATATGACATTCCATCATCTTTTGATAACATAGTACTCACTTATTTATTAGGTATGTATAGCCTATGGCCTCTCCAACCATAACCATCTTGTGTCCTTTCTTTTTTAAGTTAACAGGATGTGATTCAAGGGAGATTTGGTTTCTATTTTCTGGTAGATGAAGCAACCCAAGTAAAGAATTTCCTAACAGTCACACTGTATGAATGAGTGGGTGGGGGTGCAGCTGTTGAAGGAAACTGTAAAAAATGTGACCCGGCAGGTAGGGGTGAGGTGGAATATTTATATTAATTAAAGGAGTTTGCTACAGTGTTGTGTTTGTCTGTTATATATTATAGGAATTAAGTGGACAACTGACAGGAAATGTTTGGACTGTTGCTACTGCTGCTGTTACTACCACCTCCACTACCATCACAGCTACCACCACATATTCTCTCCATATTCTGCTGACCCACTTTTTACACTGTCCAGTGCCATATTGGATGTTAATAACTGGGTTTGAATGAATGTGTATTAGTATTTCTGTGGGTGGTAATGGGGAGCGTCGGCCCAGATTCTTTACTTTTTCTTAATGTTTAGAATCTCTTTTATCAGGTTAGTTACCTACTGCCAACCTTTGTGTGTGTGTGTGTGTGTGTGCATTTAATATATGCATATACAAATTTACACACACATGCTTAAAAATGCCAATTGCATTTTTCTACTTTTCTTTTACACACACACACACATCCGCTCTCTCTTTCCACCAAAGCATAAGTGATATCCCATGAGGAAGTCATTGCAGTCTCTGTACACAGTTGTTTCACCTGCCTCATAGTTCTCGAATCACACACCTTACTGTCTTTAAAAAATGGTATTATTGGAATGTTGAGGTACAGTATAGATTGGTGTGATTTAGTGTAGATTGGTACAATATAGTATAATGTAGTATGGATATTGAGTAGAGTGAAGGTGGCAAGCTGGGCAAAGTACCACTTAAGTGGCATTTTGTCCATCTTCACATTCTGAGTTCAAATTCCTCTGAGGTTGACTTTGCCTTTAATCCATTCAGCGTCGATAAAATAATTATCAGTTGAATACTGGAATGTAAACTCCTGTTTTAAGACAGTAAGGTGTGTGATAATAGAGAGATTTGGCTGGTGGAACAACAATATAGACCTGTGTTTCACATCCCCCCTTTTTTTGTGTCTCAATGTCTGCTTCATTTTTTAATTAAAAAAAAAAAATATATGCATCCCACTATGAATGGACAAAGTAAGCATAGAAGCATGCACACACATGCACTCACATAGCCAAAGGAAGTCTTAATTATATTTTATTGCAATTTTTATTCACTTGTTACCTACTTATGCCTCATTTCTGAAGCAAAGCCCACCCTATTGGTGGGGCATGTGTATCACTTTGAGGGAGAGGCTATAGAAACTTAAATATCATTAGATGTTGTTTTATTTAAACTTTGGTAGAGAGAGAGAGAGAGAGAAAAAGAGAATGATTTATATATATATATATATAAATAATTTACTCTTTATCTACATCTGCTAACTAAATATTAGTCAGTGTGTGTATGTATCTATGTATATATATAT
>NC_069005.1:22570432-22572541 GCF_001194135.2 Octopus bimaculoides | reverse complement strand
ACACACACACACACACACACACACACACACACACATATATATATATATATATATATATATATAAATGCATAAATCCAAAGCTCTTCAATCTGTAACTAGTTCGATAAGTGCCAATGCATGGAACTCTCAGCCCTTGTCCCTTGAGTCTGTTTGTTATCATAAAATAGTTATATAACGTAGAGTATATACAAAAATGGTGTTATATTCTACTGCTCTGTACTTTATCACACTACTCTGTATGACGCCACACTATTCTGTATGACAGTAAATCCATCACAATATCCAATATCATCTTAACATCATTATTTGCATCAGTCAGCTACTGTAGATACTGCTCTCTCTCTCTCTTCCACTTCTGATAAGTAACTCTCCTGTTTCCATAGCGATCATATCTTTTATTTCCCCTCTGTTTTATAAAACAATCAGGAGAAAACAAAGGGAAGAAAATTAACTGGCAGCAAAAAAACAATAACACAAACATACACAAAAAGAATACCCCCCCCCCAAAAAAAAAATCAGAAACAAAACGGTAACTTTTGGTGCTTTTTTTTTTTTGTAAAGGAGAATTAATGTCATTTTAAATATGATACTAGTTTCAGGTGTGTCTGTGTCCCCCACCACACACCCCCACACAGAGGCACAGGTATTGTTGTGTGTTAAGAAGATTGATTCCTAATCACATGGTTCTGGTTCGGTCTTAGCGTGTGGCACCTTGGGGAAGTGTCTTCTACTATAGCCCTGGGCCAGTCAAGGCCTTGGAGTGGATTTAGTAAACAGATATTGAAAGAAGCCCAATTTATATATATTTGTCTGTGTGCATATATTTATTTGTGCCATTGGTAGACAAGTGTTGATTTGTTTATATCCTCATAACTTAGTAGTTTGGCTAAAGAGACAGATAGAAGTGTTAGACTTTAAAGAATAAGTACTGGGGTTGATTTGTTTGATTAAACCTTTCATGGTGGTACCCCAGCATGGCCACAGTCCAATGACTAAAAGAGAGAGAATACACAGGGTGTGTCAGTTTTTTTGAGGATACCTCTTTCAAGAGCTTTAACTTTCTTTTCTTTTTTTTTTTTTTTACCTCTTCGGATAAATAATGTCTCAGGTTAACGTTGCAAATGAAAAGGTGCCCTGTAATCATTACCTTAAAAGAGCAGCATAATGACACAGAAATAACTCACTTCCTGAAAGTTGCCTGATCCTTCAGTTGTCAAAGTTCAAAAATAGCTGGAAGCTGCTAACAAGGCTCCAACATCAGTAGCTAAATGCAAAACACATGCAGAGGGTCTTAATATCATCAGACCACACAACTTTGTACAAAAAGGCCAAGAAATAATTGATGAAAACTCGAGAAAGTCAGTCATTGCAAAGGATCTCAAAGTTTCAGAATGCATCGTCAAAAGACTTGTGCATGAGGTTGTCTGGTACAAGTCATACATAATGTGGAGGGGTCAGTTTGTGTCGGATGTGATAAGGGAATCGTTCAGTCCATGCAAAGTGCTTGCTAGAGTCCCATCTTTGGGTCACTGCCTTGAAGAATTGTAGTCAAAAGAACCCCCCCCCTCCCCCAGTACATATTTTCTTTTAAGCCTGATACTTATTCTGTCAGTCTCTTGCCAAACTGCTAAGCCATAGGGATGTAAATTAACCAACACCAGTTGCTAAGCAGTGGTGGTGGACAAACACATACACACGAGATTCTTTCAGTTTCCATTTACCAAATCCACTCGCATGGCTTTGGTCAGCCCAGAGCTATTGTAGAAGACACTTGCCCAAAGTGCCTCACAGCAGGACTGAACCCGGAACCATGTGGTTGGGAAGCAAACTCCTTACCACACAGTCATGTCTGCATCTAAAATATATATCATCATCATCATCATCATCATCATCATCATCGTTTAACGTCCGCTTTCCATGCTAGCATGGGTTGGACGACTTGACTGAGGACTGGTGAAACCGGATAGCAAAACCAGGCTCCAATCTAAATTTGGCAGAGTTTCTACAACTGGATGCCCTTCCTAACGTCAACCACTCAGAGAGTGTAGTAGGTACTTTTACGTGTCACCTGCACGAAGGCCAGTCAGGCGATACTGGCAACGGCCACGC
>NC_069005.1:22568177-22570286 GCF_001194135.2 Octopus bimaculoides | reverse complement strand
AAGCCAGTCCAGGGGCACTGGCAACGATCTCGCTCGAAAATCCTACGGAAGCCAGTCAGGCGGTACTGGCAACGGCCACGCTCAAAATGGTGCATCTTATGTGCCACCCGCACAAGAGCCAGTCCAGGGGCACTGGCAACGATCTTACTTGGCTTGCCGGGTCTTCTCACGCACAGCACATTTCCAAAGGTGCCGGTCAGTAGTCATCGCCTCGGTGAGGCCCAATGTACGAAGGTCTTGCCTCACCACCTCAGCCCAGGTCTTCCTGGGCCTACCTCTTCCATGGGTTCCCTCAACTGTTAGGGTGTGGCACTTTTTCACGCAGCTATCCTCATCCATTCTCACCACATGTCCATACCAGCGCAATCGTCTCTCTTGCGCTGGTACAGACAGACACAGAAACATATAAGAAATTGCACATATGATTTGATGGGCTTCTTTTCATTTTCTGCTAACGCAATTTCACTCACAAAAAATGGGTCAACCTGAGATAATAGAAAATGATTATATGCTTAAGATTCCTTGTGCTTGTGAATAAAACTGTTTAATTATTCACCCATATTATGCTTGTGACAAATCACAGTCTTCCTTGTCACATACCATGTGATACTGATTATGTTTGAGACTTACTGCATGTGTTTGCAGAATGCAAATTTATTGCTAATTCATTGAGCAGGTAACTCAGTTGATCAAACACCTGAATTCTTGTCATCAAAGAGCAATGAAGAACCATCTATATATGTATTTGCTCAGGCATAGCTGTGTGGTTAAGACCTTTGCTTCCCAATCAACATATTTGGGTTGACTGCCACTCTGTGGCCTCATGAGCAAGTGTCTTCTAATATAGCTCTGAGTCAATCAACTCCTTGTGAGTGGATTTGGTAGAGAGAAACTGAAAGAAGCTTGTTCGTATATATGTATATATATATATATATATATATATATATGGTCCAACCCATGCCAGTATAGAAAATGGACATTAAATGAAAGTTATGGTGATGTGTATGTGTGTGTGTGTCTCTGTGTCTGTGTTTATCCCCACCACCACCACTTGACAACCAGTGTTAATGTATTTACATCCTCATGACTTAGTGGTTTGGCAAAAAGAGACCAATAGAATAAGTACCAGGCTTAAATAAAAAAAAATATGTACCGGGGTCAATTTGTTTGACTAAAAAGTTTTTAAGGCAGCGTCCCAGCACACACACACGTACGTGTGTGTGTGTGTGTGTGTATGTATGTATATATATATATATATATATATATATATATATATAGAGAGAGAGAGAGAGAGAGAGAGAGAGAGAGAGAGAGAAATACGAAATCATTATCGTCATTAATGTCCACTTTTCTTTGCTTGTATGGCTCAGGTTTTCACCTCGTTAAGGCAGATATTCTATGGCTGGATGCCCTTCCTTTTGCCAACCCTCACCAGTTTCCAAACAAGGGAACATTTCCCTATGGCCAGACATGTTTCCCAAGGAAGCCTAGAAACAGACAGCATTGCTTTGTATGACAGTAATGCTCATTTATGACCACCATGTAGTGTCAAGCCAAGAGTACCCCCCCCCACACACACACACATGAGGAGCATCTTTCAGTTTCCACCTATCAAATCCTCTCACAACTTTGGTTGGCCCAGAATTCTTGTAGAAGACACTTGCCCTAAGTGCTGCACAGCAGGACTGAACCCAAGACCACATGGCTGGGAAGTTAGCTTTTTAACCATACTGTCATGCCTGCACTTGTAATATCTATGTCTGTCTCTGTATGTATCTAGCTATGTATCTATCAATCTATAACACACACACACACACATACACACACTCTTGCATATTGAGTTCTATTTCTTGTATTTACACCAAACCTTTCTTTAAAGTCTGTGTCAGTTTTCATTAAAAAGAAAAAAAATAGAAACCCAGTTTCGTTTATGCCAGTGTCCCTCTATGGATGGGCATTAGCGATTTGACAGGTAGAGAATGATAAAATATGTACCAGACTCAAAATTAGTGCTGGAGTCAATATGATCAACTAAATGCTTGAAGGTTGTGCCCTAGCATGGCCTCAATCAAATCGGAGAAATCTCTAAAATCTCTCATATGTGTATAT
>NC_069005.1:22560635-22568077 GCF_001194135.2 Octopus bimaculoides | reverse complement strand
GTGTGTGTGTGTGTGTGTGTGCGCGTGTGTATATATTTAGAATAATCACACACACATACACACATCATATATACATTGTGTATATATGATGTATTTCATATGTATATTTCTGATGTAAATGAATGTCAATATATCTGTGCGTGTCTATGTATATGTGTGTGTATATATATAATTCACACAAACATACATACATACATATATATAATTGTTCTGTGTATATAACTGTCTATCGATTTCTTTCTCTATTTATCTCTCTGCTTGTCTATCTATCTCAGAATTTAACCATCTCTTTTTAATCTATTGGTCTATCTTCTATGTTTGTGATAGTTTCTCTTGTTGCAGACATGGAATAAACCTTGGCTTGTATCTTACTACTACATAAATACAGCAGTGTGTATGAGATGAGGATGGGGTTAGAGGACGAGGGTAGAGTTTACTTACATTCAACTGGTGTGTCATATGATCACATTTTATTTATTCATCCAAGCATACATTTACGTAATAGCATAACGCCACGCATAGTGCTGTAATAGCCAATAGCCATACAGAATAGAAAGTTTTCATATCTAACTGACTTCTTTGAGGAAGCATTCCAAATGATAAGGAGCTACTTCTGTACCCCACCTCTGTCGATGCTGCCATGCCATGGAGGGAAAGGTGTGAATCTATCAGTTTCCTCTTTGCCTTGTATGAATCTCTGGCAGTCAATCAATATTCTTTCAGAGAAATGAAATGAACTAAATGAGTAATAATTGTTATTTAACATCAGAACTAGGCTACTGTTTTTGGAGGGAGGGTACAGTTGATTATAGAGTGACCCTCAGCATGCAAGATTTGAACACTATTGCTAATGATGATGATGATGATAAAATGTCTGTTTCCCATGCTGGTATGGGTTGGACAGCTTGATAGCAAGGCCAGGGGCTGCATCAGGTTTCATAGTGTTTTGGCTTGCTTTCTACAGCTGGATGCCCTTTTTTTGCAAAGTGTACAGGCTGCTTTTTACATGGCACCATGACCAGTGCTTTTTACGTGGGACTAGCACCAGTACTTTTTATGTGGAACCCACCAACCTTAGGGATTTTTATGTGGAACAAGCACCAGGGCTTTTTGCATACCACCATCACTAGTGTTTTTTTATGTGGTACCAACACCAGTGCTTTTTACGTTACACCTTGGTTTTAGGATATCAATTCTGTTGTGGTGAGTGTATCTACTTGTGTACAGCAATGCACCACATATCTCAGTCTTTCATCAATAATAATAATAATAATAATAATTATAATAATAACCATAATAATTTCTAACATAGGAACAAAGTCAGAAATTGAGGGAAGAGGAGCAGTTGATTTTATTGACCCTGATGCTTAACTGGTATTTTATTTGGTTGGTCCTGGAAAGATGAAAGGCAAAGTTGACCTGGATTGAGCCTGAACTTGGAACTGAAAGGGCTGTGACTAAATAATGCAAGGCATAATAAATGTTGCTCTATTAATATCGGCAAGCCACCGTAATTTTTAACAAAAAGTCCTGGGGTTGCAGAGGATCAAATCTGAGGCCTTTAATAATGAGTTTTGCTCACTGGCAACCACCCTAGTGCTGGTGCCATGATACAATCCACCTAATCCATGCTTAAAAGTAGTTGCTGATAGGGAGGGTATGCAACTGTAACGTTCATGCTAAAGACGAGCAGTTTTCTCTGTTCTGATAATAAACTACACTAGGTAGTGACACTAACTGATGCCAATATGGTGTAATGGATGTATAATGACGACGGCGATGTTTATGGTGACTGCTATGATGATGATTAGAATGGTGAGGATGATGATGATGATGATTCTTAATATAGGCACAGAGCCACAAATTGTAAGGATGGGATCATTTGATTATATGTAATCCCTGTGCTTGACTGGCATTTAATTTATTGACTCACTGGAGGACGACCCGTTCAAAGTTGACCCTGGTTACGTTTGAGCTCAAAATGTAAAAAGCTAAATCATTAAATGCAAGAGTTTCCGCATTACTAATTAATCTGCTGCGGTGTTTGTAATTTATGTGCAAAACCGCTATTTAAGTGTGAAGGGAGTTAGTCAGTCAGTTACATTGACCCCGCACAAATACTTGGCTGCTACTTTGTTTTGTCAACCCTAGAGGAGTGGAAGGTAAAGTTGACCTTGATGGGGTTTGATCTTAGAACATAAAGAGCTGGAGCAAATGCTTCAAAGTATTTTGTCTGACATGCTGATCCTGTTAATTTGCCACTATCACTGCTACCACCACTACTACCACATTCGTCGCTACCATTGCTATGGCCACCATTTTTTTTTTTTAATTAGTTAGAAGGGTGCATCTAGTACAAAATATGTTGTACAAAAGAGGTTACAATACATTCGTGTGATTAACATTGGTTTCAAATTTCGGCATAAGGCCAACAATTTTGGGGAAGAGAGTAAGTCAATTACATTGACCTCAGTGCCCAAATATACTCCTTTTTTTAATCGACCCCGAAAGGACAAAAATCAAAGTTGGCCTTGGCAGAATTTGAACTCAGAACAGAAAGACGGATGAAATGCTGCTAAGCATTTTCCTGAGCTTGCTAATGATTCTTCTACCTTGCTGTATTACATGTGTGTTTTAGTAATATCAATGCGTGCGTGTGCACACACACACACACACACACACACACAATTTGGCGATGTGTGCATATATACATCTCCAGGTAGTGAAAATATGCTATCTATACAATATGTATCGAAAGAAATTAAAAGTTTAGCATATAAAAACAAATTAAGGCAACACCTATCCATAAATAGGTAAAAAGCTATCTCTTAGGTAGAATCAGAGCACTGGCTGATCACTGACCACAAACTTTGTCCTTTGAACTTGTCTGTGGTCATCTCTGTTTTAATCTAAATTGTGAAGTCTCTAACATTTCTTGGTAGTGTCCCTTTAGCTGTTAATAAACTGTTAATGTTGATTTCAGCAACTAGCTATCCTCTAGGGCAATGGTCCTCAACTGGGGTCCATACAAGGTTTTTTGGGGTCCGTGTTAGTAGAATAGTAAATTGGGTCTGCAGTATTATTTTAAGGGTGCATGAAAAAAATGTTACTATGGATGTATATATATATTTATAAACAGCTAAGTTTCCCTCTCTAATGTTTTACATTGTTCAACTTATAGAAGTGAATGTGTGATGAACAAAATAAGTATTTTGAAAGAAGTATTTATAAAACTAGTTTGTAAACATCAAACAGTTATGGGGGTCTACCAGAATTAAATAGTAATCAAAGTGGCAGCCATAGCTAAGAAAGGTTGAGAACCAATGCTCTGGGGTCTCTCGGCAGTCTTTCTCCCCACCATTTTTTTCTGCAAAAGTGCGCATTTTTGTTTTGTTCTCTCAGTGTTTCTAGTAACTGTCCTTTTGGATTACCATCAAATTCAGGCATTCCAAGAGGGTGTACCTTTATACAGGACTCATTCTATTTCTGTCCTTTTTTTCAATGTCTTATTCTCACCTTCCTCCAGTCTTCACCTTTCTCTGTTCTCACCAGACAGTGGAGTAGAACTATAGAACTGCTACATAAAGCTTGATGCCCTACCTCACTGGCTCCTTAGTGCCAGTGGCACTGAACGTGTGGTAATTTTGTGTCCTCTCCAACTATGCTCAGAGCTGTCACTGCTTGTGCTCTGGAAACAGTAGTTACAGCTATGGACTACACTGTGTAGGCCTACTGTTGCTATGTCTGTACTTACCTTCCTCCTCTTTTTTTCCCTTACTTTCCAAACTTTGGGCAGAAGGCCTTCAAATTAATTTTACTCTGAAACATGTTTCCACTCTGCAACACTGCCAGCTTGATTTACATCCTCTCCATTCCCTCTGTAGGGTGTAGCCCTGAGGTACCCTCATGATCTTTAGAGATCAACAGGACCTAGATATTCCAGGATTTGAATTGTATTTTACTATTATCCTGTCAACTTAGGCAGCATTTTAATCCAAGAGAATTGAAACTTTAAAAAATATTTTAACTGAAGAAAAATTATCAAGTTAATAGTTATCATCATAAAGATAATTGTTTCAAATTTTGGCACCAGGCCAGCAAATTTAGGAAAAGGGGGTTAGTTGACTACATTGAGCCCAGTACTTGACTAGCTGTTTATTTTATTGACTCCAAAAGGATGAAAGACAAAGTTTCCCTTGGCAGGATTTGAACTCAGAATGTAAAGAGCCAGAGGGAATACCTGCTAAACATTTTGTTCAACTCTCAAGTTGCCAATTGGCAAGAAGTGGCAACATGCATTGGTGGTGGTGGTGGTGGTGATTGGAGAGAGAGGTATTGGTGAGGAATTGTGCATGGTGATAGTAATAATAACAACAATACTAATAATACTTTCTAACATATTCACAAAGCCACAAATTTCTAAGGAGGGGGTGAGTCAAATCAACTCTGGTACTTGATTGGTACTTTATTTTGTTAACGTCAGACGGATGAGAGAGAAAGTTGACCTTTGTAGGATTTGAACTCAGAATGTATAATGCCAGAACAAATACCTCAGGTGTAAACTAAACTAAACAGTGAAAGAAATGATTAATTTTGGCGCTTTACCATTTCTACTTCTTCATTGTTGTTAATACTGTGTTTTTGCATTTAATTATGATCTGCATTGGAGAACTAAGCTACGCCCTTCCCTCTGTTTTTGCTAGCATGGCTGTTTACTTTAGGCATGAAGTAAAGAAAAAAAAGCACACTGACATACATATATGTGTACTCCTATATCTACTTACCTTTCCAGACAAGCTAAGTGAAAAAGCTGGAAGATGCGGAATCTTAGAGATTGGAATAGAATATAATCTAATATATACAGTGAAGTATCAGTGAAGTATCAGTGACTAGATTTTAGGAAGTGGAGTAGAGGTGAGGGAACCTTCTTTTTTATGTTGGAAGACCACAGTGAAGTTAACCTCCATCTGACAAGGCCACATCGTCATTCTGCTTCTTTCAAACATTGTACTTCTTTCAGAAAGATGTACTTAGTCCTTCAAAAGGCCACTGGTTCCTCTTCTCTGAAGCAGAGCATCGGTGGCCTGATACATTGCAGAAGAGTATCAATGATTAGGTGTTTGGGATTAGGGTATCAACGATCACAGTTAATAATGGACAGTATCAGTGACTAGTTACATTGAATGTCAATAACCAGGGTGAAGAAGCACGGAAGTTATTGATATCTAATACCTATATCTGCTAAATACCATATGTCAAAGATGTTCCAGATGTGATGACTGCCATTTCTGTTTTTCAGGCATAGTGTATCTTGGTTCTCTTGATTTAATGTGTTCTTTTTTCTTAAAAAAGAAAAATGGTAGTGTGTGATTTGAGGGGTGTTTAGCTGGTGTTTATAGAAGGTTTAGCAACCACTGTTGGCACCTACAGAACTGATGTAATATGTGTGTATGTAGACACTATATCAGATCCTTTTAAGGATTTGTGTTTTGTTGTGGCTTCACAGTGAAGACTTAGGCTGGAAAGTAGAACATTTTCTAATCATAGTTGGATGTAAAAGATTCATTGGACACAATGTGAGGCAACTATTGTTGCTAGGCTAACTCTTTGTAAAGAAAATATCATCACGAGTGACATCTAGACTACAGTGGAGAAGGCAAGCCACTGGATTTGGCTAAAAAGTGATAATGAGCAATGGCTAGAGGGATATTGAGCGAAACCTAGTAACCAGTTGATCTAACAAGCGGAGCCTCATTTCAGTGAACGGGGCCGGTGCACAATGATGCCATTGAGAGGAAATCCCCGAAATAGCATACATTCTCTCCTGATGACCCCATCAGCTTGCTAGCATTCAGTGTGCAGAGCTTTCGACTAGTAGCACCTGCGTCTGCAAGTTGTTTGCAAAAAGTTTTAAGTAGATGAGCTAGCTATTATCCCTTTGTCTGGATTGATAGTTTGTCACAGGAAATATTCCTTAGATTATCTGGTGGTATTCTTGTGAGTTAGTAACTAAGGTAATGTAAAATAGTAATTGCATGATAAAATACACTGAGTCCATGCTGATGTTAAATGTAACAGTAAAAATTTAATAAAGAGTAAAAAGAGAGAGAGAGAGTGTGTGTGTGTGTGTGTGTGTGTGTGTGCGTGAGAGAGAGAGATTACTCTAATCCTTTCATAGACAGCTCCTATAGTTCCAGTGAGATGATGATAAATTTCACTCAGTTTTTGCTAAAAAAAAGGAGTTGGTGATAGCAAGGACATCTAGCTGTAAAAATAAAGCCTTGCAAAAGAAAAAAAATGGAAGTACAAGTGGAGAAAAGGGAAACTTTGTTGGCTACAGCAATTGCAACCTAAGAGAACTCTGAAAAAAAAAAAAAAAAGGTACAGGGCAGAGGGGATGGATTCTCTCTAGTCCTGCCATTAATAGTCTCTCTAGTGTCAGTGACACAATTGACTGAGCATGATAAAATATGCCTAGCATATACTGTAAAGTGGTTGATGATAGGAAAGGCATCCAAATGTAAAATCCTTGTTCCCTTCTAATGTCTAAAGAAAAAAAAAAATTAATAAAGGACATATACAGCGAAGATTGTAAGCTTTTTCTTCTTTGTTGCTGCGTGTGTCACATGATGAAAGGAGACATTATAAAACCTATCCAATATTTGCCAGTATCGAAAAATGGATGTACGATGCTGATAACTTAGCCAGAAATATGAAATTGCTTGCAATGGATTTGAAACCCTGATCTGTTAGCAAGTTTGTCCATTACCTGATCCATGTGTACTGTATTTGACCATGGCTTATAAAGTGTTATTGCTGGCCCAAGATCTTCTATTTTACTCTCTCTCTCTCCTTGTTCCCCCCCCCCCTCTGTCCTCTGATATACAAGTGACAACTGTACTGCTGACTCATTGCATTGCATGTAATGTGAGAGGGGGGGAGAGAGAGCATGAGAGAGGTGTGAGAGCTGCCTTCATAGTAAATTACACAGTATTTTCACATTCATACACTCCTCCCACAAACAATGATAATGTAGCTGCACCTTGCATTGTCATGTCATAGCCATTCTGCATCATCATCATCATCATCATCATCATCACCACCACCATCATCACCACCACCACTATCTTCATTGTCATCGTAGTGGAGGAGGGGGAATTACTGAAGCTGGTGTGTGTTGCGATGGTGATGAAGTATTTGAATGTAAAATGTTCCTTCCTGTAGATCACAAACCAGTTTATTTTTCTTAGAAAAAGTCCTTTCTCTACAAAACCTCTTTACAACAGATGGAACACTGAACAATAAATGGTTCTGTATTTTGAAAAGTAGAAAATTAGTAACTTGTCTCTCACACTCTATCCTTTTCTCTATTCTTTTCTCTCTCTCTCTCTCCTTCTGTGAATGTGTGTGTGTGCACATGAATATATATATATATATATATA
>NC_069005.1:22543500-22560462 GCF_001194135.2 Octopus bimaculoides | reverse complement strand
TTTCTCTCTCTATCTCTCTCTCTCTTTCTCTCTCTCTCTCTCTCTCCCCCCCCTTTCTCTCTCTCTCTCTTCATTATCATTTAATGTCTGTTTTCCATGCTGGGATGGGTTGGACGGCTTGACAGGAACTGGCAAGGTTGGCATCTGCACCAAGTACCATAGTTTGTTTTGGCTTCGTTTCTATGGCTGTGTGTGTGTGTATACATATATACATATTTTTTTTTATTAATATTTATCAGAAGCAACAGTGACTCAAGTCAAACCATCCAACCCATGCCAGCATGGAAAGCAGATGTTAAATTATGATAATGTAATAAAATATACTCATATTTTGAGTGTTCAGTTTTTCCTGTTGCATCACCACCATACCTGTGTATACACACATAAATACACACACACACACACACACACACACACACACATCTTGCTATTTACTTTATTTTTCTCTCTCCAGCTATGTTTCGTTCCTTTTCTTTTTTTACCTCTTTTTCTTTCTGCAAAACGAATGCAGAAGCTTGGCTATGTTTAGTTGCTTTCTTGACCGATTTTCTTCCTTATACATCACCACCATCACCACCATCACCACAGCCACCACCACCACCACCAAACCCACCATTATCCTTGTCACTTCTTGATGAGATAACAACTCTGACTGGCTGCGTTTAACTGTTACTCCCAATGGATTCTTGTATAAATTAGGATTTGTTTTGTTTAGAACATTTTTTTCCTTCTTCTGAAACTAATGAGTTCACACTTTACTCAGCAGTGCGCCTCAGGTTAACCCAACTGTGTGCCACCGTGGGATTAATACAGTAATGTGCCACGAGTTAGGCAGGTATGAATACTACAGAATTAAAATAGATAACCTATTTATTTAAATGTGTAAGGGAAGAAGAAGTTGATGTGTGAAAATGTGCTTATGATTATTAATAGCTTACATATATCTACATATTTAACCATAAAGTGTATAAGTAAATGTTCACATGCATATGTGTCTAGATATACATATATAATATATTCACATATGTGTGTGTAATATTTATATATATTCATGTATGAGCGTGGCCGTTGCCAGTACCGCCTGACTGGCTCCTGTAGGATTTTCGAGCGAGATCGTTGCCAGTGCCCCTGGACTGGCTTGTGCGGGTGGCACATAAAAGACACCATTTCGAGCGTGGCCGTTTTCGTGCGGGTGACACGTAAAAGCACCCACTACACTCTCTGAGTGGTTGGCGTTAGGAAGGGCATCCAGCTGTAGAAACTCTGCCAAATCAGACTGGAGCCTGGTGTTGCCATCCGGTTTCACCAGTCCTCAGTCAAATCGTCCAACCCATGCTAGCATGGAAAGCGGACGTTAAACGATGATGATGATGATGATGATATATGTTCACACCTGTGTATAAACAAATGTTAAGAGGGAAGTAAATATGAAACCACCAAAATACTCAAAATTTCTGAGGATTTATTTCATTTTTTTATATTTAATTTCTAGTTGCTCTGAAATATGTCATTTTAAACCACTTTATATTGTAAATGTCCTCAGGAAAGAAAGAGAGAGAGGGGGGAAGAGAGACAGACCATGTATTTGTGTGTGTGTGTGTGTGTGTGTGTGAAAGAAAGAGAGAGAGAGAGAGAGAGAAGCATATTGTGTGTGAGAGAAGAAAAGGAGGTGTGGGTTTAGGATGTCTTCTGTGTGTAGTAATGAGTGAAATTAGGAGTTTAATGAATTTATGTTGTTGTAGTTGTTGTTGTTGTTAACTACTATGGAGAGTAGAAAGTGTGGTTCCACATTTCTTCAGTTGCTTTCCAGCTCACTTCCATTTATTGATATTCCTGGGGATAGAAACATGATTCTCAAACAACTCCCTTTATCCCACTTGTGTAAGAGATACTTTAATAATAATAATAATAATTTCAAATGTTGCCACAAGGGCAACCATTTTGGGGGAGGGGATGTGTCAATTACATTGATCCCCAGTGTTTCACTGGCACTTAATTTATTGGCCTCAAAAGGATGACAGGCAAAGTTGACCTCAGCAGAATTTGAACTCAGAACATAGTGATAGACGAAATGCCGCTAAACATTTCGCCTGACATGCTAACAATTCTGCCAGCTCACCACCTTAAATAATAATAATAATAATAATAATAATAATAATAATAATAATAATCATCATCATCATCATCATCATCATCATCATCATCATCATCATCATCATCATCATCATCATCATCATCATCATCATCATCATCATCATCATCATCATCATCATCATCATCATCATCATCATCATCATCATCATCATCATCATCATCATCATCATCATCATTTCTACTAAAGGCACATGGCCTGAAATTTGGGGGAGGGGGTAAGTTGATTACATCAACCTCCCCAATACTCAACTAGTACTTAATTTATCATCCCCAAAAAGATGAAACATAAAGTTGACCTTGGCAGAATTTGAACTCAGAGCATAAAGACGAATGATTCTGCCAGCTCACCAATAATTATGGTTCCAAATTTTGGCACAAGGCCAGTAATCTGTGGGGAGGAGGTAAGTCATTTACATTGACCCCAGAACTCAACTGGTACTTTATTTTATTAACCCTTAAAGGATGAAAGGCAAGGTCAACCTTGGTGGAATTTGAACTTCAAATGTGAAGATGGACGAAATGCCACTAAGCATTTTGTTCAATGTGCTAACAATTCTGCCAGCTCACTGCCTTAATAATAATAATAAGGGGGTGCAGAGAGATATGGAAATATACAAAGAAATATTACAAAGATGTGTGGATTGGGATGGACGGCTCATACAAAGATGAGTGGCATGAAAGACTTAGTAATTGAACGAATTAAAAATTTATGAAAGACAAATATGTACTTGAAACAAATGAAAATACAATAAAGTGGAATAATTAAAACAAGATTTTTAGAAATTAAATAGTCACTTGCATTGATTAACTTCACCTTCTACTCCACTTTTGTCATGGTTGGGGACATAAAAATCTTATGTGAAGGGCTCTTGAGTTATAGTGGGCAACTGAAGGACCATGTCTTCTGAATTGATAAAGTATAACATTTTGTACAATATATCCAAAGTTTGTACAAATATTGTAAGTTTCAAATGCAAACCCATTTCTTTCTTGATTCATTGTTCATCTGGAAGTTTTCTTATTTTATGTTGTATAAGTGTCTTGATAAAGCTTTGTAAGCCTTGCAAAGGGCTGTGAATTTAATTTCATTTAGAGAGAAGGTTGGTTCTCCCTCAAGATATTGGCTCTTCTTCATAATATAAGAGTATTTATTTAGTAGAGAGTGTCTCCTCTTTATAGGTGTACTCCAACTTTGCATTTTTGTAGCTTGTTTTCTGAAGAAGTCAGTTTATCCTCAGGCACCATCTGGTCACCATCTTCAGGAGTGGATGGTGTGGTACTGATGTGAGGAGGAATTCTCTTATGTTTTATTATTAGCTGTTGTTGTTGTTATAACTCTTCTTGTCTCCACTTGGTGTGACTGGAAGATGAGGTTCTAGGGTTTTGTATTTTGTTCCTAATAATGGGGAATGTTGTTGTCTTGGGACTGAAAACCTCCATGATTTGTTGTTGCTTTTGCTCTCTTGTGTTTTCTGTGCAGAAAGCTTTTAAATAGGATTTTCCTTCTACATGTATCTGCCTTGGATACTTAATTTTAAAGTGGTTTTTGTCAGCACCCTCTACAGGACACGGTTCTGGTATTGTTTTATGGTCTTGCAGAGTTAAGTATGCCTTTGATAATCTCATTCAGCTGTAAACATTCTGTCTTTTTTGTATATCTAGGACTACATTGTTCAATGGGTTCTCTCATTTTTAAGGATGGTAATGTGTGATTTGAGGGATTTAACTGTTATTTCTAGCAGGTCAAGCAACAAAGTAGCTCTTGAAATTTGTTGGCACAGTGCCATTATGACCACCACTCCTACTATTTCTGCTGCTACCTGACCAGTAATGCTCATGACTGATAGAGGTGGTGTGGTGGAGGGTAGAATCAACAGAGCATCAGACAAAATGTTGTATGGCATTTGGTTACATCCTTTTACATTGTAAGTTCAAATCTCACTGAAATCCATTTTGACTTGTCATTCCTTCCAGGGTCAGAAAATATGTACAAGTTTATAAGTTTTGTGTTGGCAAGTAGTTACTATTATCAACTGTAAACCTTTTAAGATGGTGCTGTAGCATGGCCACAATCCATTGACTGAAATCATCGAAAGAGTGAGTGAAGCAATGTAGATTCTACTGGGAATTGAAATGACAATACGGATTTTACTCCACAAGGGTTTATACTTGTCCAGTGGCACTTAGTGCAACATTAAAATACAAATTGATACATATTTAAGTTGAAACTCCCTATTGATGTGTATATGACCTCTTGTTGATTCAGTAATTACATTTTCAGGCAGTTTATCTTTTGCCCCAAGATATTAATTTCTATATTCTTTGAATATGTAATTAGTTTAGCCCACCAGTTTATATTCTAATTAATACCCAGAGGTGAGGCACTGGGTGGCTTGAAAATTCTTTATTTTCTTTTTATTAAGTAAAGTGAAACACTTTTAGACACAACCTTCTTGAAGTCAGTAAGGAGCCTGTACCTCATCACTGTCTGCTAGAAATAACGAGCAAGTCTCCATGATCCAAATCCTAAAAAGAAAAAAAAAAAGGTGGGCGGCAGGGTGGAGGTGGGGTTTGGTCACATTGGATAATCTTGTCCTTAAAAATAAAACTAGAAGTGTCAAAGCTTAACAACTTTTGATCATAAATTTACTGGATCAAGAGCTGACCTGTGGTCTAAGCAATAACAATAATGTAGTTTGGAGAGAAAAATGGGTTGATCAAGGCTTGAGTGAATGGCATTGACCCTTGGTTTGTTGAACCAGAGTTGACCTGTAGCTACACAACAACAATAACCATCACTTTAGGATATTAAGAGTTTATTGGTAATGTCAAAAGTGATTTTATTCCTAATGTTGGTTAAATTGAGTTTCTTCAATCTGCACAGATGTTCCTCCAATAGTCTCTGTCCTCCATTGTTGATTTCTACTCTGGAACTAGTCTGTCAACATATGTTGTAACCAGTCAATCTCTGCTCCTGTGGGCCATGCGTTTGTCCCTAGAGTAAAGGATAAAGACCCCTTTCGGTCATGATTGACCATGAGATTGCACCTAGCAAGTTTCCCTCCAAGGCACAATTCTGGACAAGGTTGTTTATGGAAGACCAGCTGTCGTCCATGCATACCAGCCTCCCATCTCCACACCACCAATGTTATCAAGGGAAAAGCAAAGGTTGATAAAACTTGGCACCAGTGACGTTGCAAATCATTTCTACAACTGAGTGAGCAGAAATAAAATGTTTTGCTCAAGAACACAACACAGCCTAGTCCAGGAATTGAACAAAACCTCACAATTGTGAGCCCAATGCTCTAACCATTGAGCCATGTGCCTTCAACATTTCCCTAATGCATTCGTTCCAGGCCCAGTAGCAGTGCCCAGCAAAACAGTCTCTCCTGGTTCTGATCACCTCTGAGGTGGTCATTCCCAATGTTGGTCAGTTTTAATTAAAAGAAAAAAAAAACAACAACCCAAACACTCCTTGCTATGCCAGGTTGTATGGTGTCTTTACTTAAAGTGGAGTATTATATGGTGTTCATGCCAGGAGTGGAGTATCAGCTGTTTGGTATGTAATGGTTATATATACTTAGTGGACTGTCAGTTGTATGATGTCCATATTAGGAAATGGTGTTAGTTGTATGATATCCATACCAGGAAGGTATATTCTATGTCAGTGATGTTGTAGACAAGGATTCTATTGGCTGCTTGGAGGAGTTCCTTTTAGGTAAGCCAAGTGGTGAGCAAATGGCAAGCCAATAAGAGTATGTCTGCAAGTGATAGAAATAACAAACAAATCTCTTTCAAATCAAATCTTCCTGCTTGAATACATTGGGTAATATAATTCTCCTGATCTACAGAATGACTGCCTGGTCACAGGTGGAGTACCTTTTGATTATAAAAGCTTTGCTTGACCAGGACTGACCCTGTGCTAAGCAACAACAATAGTGTTGGTTACAAGGAAGAAGGTAATGTTGTAAGGTGAAAGTGAGTTTAGACTGTGGAAGTATAATTGAAACTTGTTCATGATTTTATTGAAGTAATTTAATGACTAAGAGCAACAGTTAAGTCCAGGGTTAAACTGAGTGGACTGACAAATTATCTTCAAATATTTATCATGTCTATTTGAGAAATTTAATGCAATAAACATAATAAGCACAGGGATGGCTGTGTGATTAAGAAGCTTGCTTTGCAATGAGAATGGAAACTGAAGGAAGCTCCCTCTGTGTGTGTGTCTGTGTGTCTGTACTCTTGTCTAAATATCACCTGATGACTGTAAAGGATGATGATGATCATCATCATAAAAGCAAGGTTGTTCTTTTCCAGTTTTCCATGAAAAACATGTCTAGCTATGCAAAAAATTCTTTGCTTGGAAGCAGGTGAGGGCTGGCAACAAGAAGGGTATGTATCCAACTATAAAAACTCTGACTCAACAGGTTCAATTTGACCCCTACAAGTATGTAAAAGTGGACATTGGATGGTAGGGATGGTGGTAATGTATATTAGTTATGCTCTTTTTGTCAATTGGCACGCAACAAAAAGAGAAACCAACACTTGTATATGTTATATTTTCATGTTTTTGGTACAATTTGTGGCTGGATACTCTTTCTGTCACCAACTACAGTGGACTGGGTGCATTTTATTGAGATTGTGTGAGTATGTGTGTTTGACATGAAGACTGGCAAAGCAATTTTCATTTGTAACTAAACTATTTTACAGCAAAATTGTGTAGTTATATGTTTGCGTGTGTATATGTTTGTTTGTGTAGGCTGTCATATATTTGTGTGTGTGTGTCTGTGTGTGTGTGTGTGTGTGTGTGTGTGGTATATCCATGTTAATTTGTGTAGTTGTATGTGTGGTATTTTTTTATGTTGGTGGGCATTAGAAGATATTTAATTGTTATTTCAGTGATAACGAGGAAAACAGACCTAGACTTTTTGAACTTCCATATCATCCCACTCTTTCCCTTACAAAGCTACCTACCACTACTCCTCCTCTCTTCTTCCAGAAGAACTTTTATTCCATCATTCCAATTTCATAATAATGTCTATCAAGTTCTGTTTGGCAATTTACCAACAGGGGAGAGAGAGAGAGAGAAATTGTGTGTGAGTGTGTCTGTATGAGTATGTGTTAGAGAGAGGGAGAGGGGAGGATAGAGAGATTGTGGGTGAGTATAAGCGTGGGTGTGTGAGAGTATGTATGAAAGTGTGAGTTTGAGTGTATGTGTTAGGGAGGGAGAGAGAGAGAGTGCGAGAGCATGTTTGTGTATGTATGTATGTATGTATGTATGTATGTATGTATGTGTGTGTGTGTGTGGGGGGATGATCACAGTGGCTCTGTGGCATTGAATGGTGGTACTATGTTGCTTAATTTAGCAATAATTTCTCTTTCTACCCTCAGTACACTGATCTGGTATTACAGGAATCAATATAGCATATGAGGGTGTGTCAGCTGAGAGTAACTTGGTCAGCCAGCACTGCCTGTACTTCAAACATGACTTATACATAGTTTATTATGTATCATGTTATCTCTCTCTCTCTCTCTCCCTCCTTGTCTCTCTCTCCCTCCTTGTCTCTCTCTCCCTCCTTGTCTCTCTCTCCCTCCTTGTCTCTCTCTCCCTCCTTGTCTCTCTCTCCCTCCTTGTCTCTCTCTCCCTCCTTGTCTCTCTCTCTCTTTTTCACACACACACACACACACACACTGGTTTCAAGATGACATTTTATCAGATGTTCTTTCCAAAGCCATGATAAAGTTGAAAATTATACCAGTAGAATGAAAAAAAAAAAAAAAAAAAAAAAAACAGTTGCAAAAAAACAAAGTGCTAAAAACAAAAGTGCCATAGAGGGCACCTCTATGTTGGTGCTTTCCAATTTTGTTTGTTGCATAACACTGAAATGTTGCAAAATTGTCATGAGGTTAGGATATTTTTATCATAGATTTTTCACATTTGCTGATTGAAGTTAGAACTTTGATTAACCATTTCGACCAGGGGCTGTGGAAATGGAGTTGTTGAATCAAAGTTGAAAGCAGTTATTGGGTTCAACTCGGTGAAAATTTACTGACTCCCACTCTGATCAAATGCAAATTTTAATATAATGTGTTTAAAAGAAGGTGGTAAGCTGGCAGAATTGTTAGTGGCATTTCATCCGTATTTTTGTTCTGAGTTCAAATTTTGCTGATGTCAGCTTTGCTTTTTATCCTTTCAGGATCAATAAAACAAGTCTCAGTTGAGCACTGGGGTTGATCTAATCAACCTGTCCCTCTCCCGAAATTGCTGGCCTTGTGCCAAAACGTGGAAACAATATAATGTGTTTAAATTTCCAGGTTTCAACATGACTGCTTACTTACTTCAGCTCTTTTGCCCCCATATGGAACATTGGCCATCAATGATCTTTCTCCAAAGTTTTTGGTTCTGGGCTGTCTTTTTGTCTTCTCCCAGTTTTGAATTGTAATCAATGCTTCTGTAATGTTGCTTTTTTTTCTTTCTAGGTAGGGATGTTGACCCTACAAAACGCATTTTTACCTCTTTTTTTTTTTAACCACATTTTTACCTCTTTTTTTTAAACCACATTTTTACCCTTTGACCTGTACAAGATGGGAAGCTCTACTGGGAGCTCATGTTCTGCTGGCGCAGCTCTCAGGGTCACTGATGCACACAAGCCATCACATCACAACAAGGATAGGACCTTGTGTTAGAATTTGCTTACTGCACAGCAAAATAATCAAGTCAGGTTTAAGAACTCCTACAAAGATGGATCTATTTGATGAAGCAATTTTCTTAGAAAATTTTGGATTTGGATTTTTTTTTTTAATTTAACCTCTCTTCTATAGATGTGATGTTTCTTCAATGAATTTTATAAGGACAAACTTTTCAGTCATTTATGATACAATTTTTATTTCAAGTTACTTTCAATTATATTTTATATTCCAATATAGAAGGCTTATGTATCTAATTGAGTTTATTTCTTTTGAAATGGTCATTTCTGGAAATACGCTAAATCTATCTGAGATTTACACTACTATCTAAAAGAAAAAAAAGAAGAAAAAAAAAGAAAAAAACAGAAAAAATGACAGATTGGATAATGTAGTGTGAGATACACTATATCTGAATAAAGCATTGGGCAGTCACAGTTGGAACACCTTTGATTATAAATTCTGTTGGGTCAGATTAATATGATAAAAACATGCAGTAAATTGTTAGTTAATATCAGGAAAACCAAATGACCTACATTCATAACATTCCTTTGCATATTTGTTTGCTTCATTTTGTTTAGTCTCTCCTTTAATATATATGAAATACCTGGATGGGTTGTCTCCTTAGAAACTATTGTCTCCACTATATATTTAGTTTCTTTGCTATTTTTTGCTCTTAGACTTCATAATACTTAGTTTTTGTATATATTAGTTTGGGTGTCTGTGTGATATTGTAGAGGGGTTAGCATACATGTTTGTCTAGTGTAATAAAAACTGAAGGAGTGACAACACACAGGTATCATACTTTAGGTCATGGTAAAGCAATACAGGTGTAGTTGGTAAGCTGTGGTTGTTTTTTTTTAGTTGTAGGTCAACCCCGATTGGGAAGATTTATGATATTCCAGCTTTGTCCCTCCTATCTTTTTCTACTGCAGGGATTACATTGTCTAATGTAGAGTATATAATTTTTGAAGAAAATTTGGTCACTATTTCCAGTAGGTCAAGTTTGCCAGGAACTATGCAGGCACCTATCTGATAGCCTCTCTCTCTGTTTTTTGGTGGTAGACTTAAACTTTCCTTTTTTATATCTTTGATGCTTTAAAGAGGTTGATCTTTGGTCTGTGGATAATCCATGAATCTTGATTTCATCCTTTCTTTCTCCCTTTCGCAAAAGGCCATGGATACTGTGCCCCTTCCTCCAATTAACCCCTACTCTCTCTCCCCTCCCAAAAGAAATAGAACAAATAAGGTTATATCCAGTTGCCAAGAGAAAATATCCTATTTGTCCAAGTAGTGGCCAACATTAGTTCCAATACTACTGGAGGAATTACAGTCTACATTGTGAATTGTAGGAGGGAGCAGTGTATATATAATAGCCAAGTGTTACATTAACTCATAGTAATCTTAAATTTTCCCATGACATCGTGACATCTATCTACACAGTGTTGCCATTGTTATATCTATCTCTGATTATAATAAACTGTACAGTGCTTGAGCTAATGTGGGAGATCATTGCTAGATATAGCAGCCAGATCTCCTTGGTATTATATTGGTTAGCATACCAATTAAGGAGAGGCAGGTCATGCTGTTGGACAGTGTTGTGGGATAGTAAACCAACAGATTATTTAAACTGCTTAGGGCCTAGTTTGGTCCTGACCTCCAGTGAATAGGAACTAGGGTGAAGAAATGAACAGGGTGGTCAGTTTTACCTAGAGATGGACCTGGAAGAAACTGTCCTTGGTAGAAGTTTGGCAGAAGTGGAGAAAACCTACATGGCTTCAGTTATTGTTTACCCTTGATTCTATTATTCAGTTTCTTGCAGAAGGAATGTGTTCCACTGGTGAGGCAGTCTATCTGCTGCCAGCACTCTCTGTATGATGGGTTGGGTGTGCCCTAATTGCTAATCCACAGACATGCTGAGGCAGCACCACCTGTAGAGATTCCTAGATGGCAAGCAGATGTGGGAAATCTTTTTGAGATATATCTTTCTGTGGTTCATCCTCTCAACAGAGTGACAGCTTTGAGAGAAGCAAAAACTGAGATTGGGCATTTGGCATCTAGAATCTCATCAGGCATGCACTGTCCTCTACTAGTCTGGCAGTAGGATTGCTGGAATGTTCTACTCTTGCAATTTATAAAGAATTAGTGGCAGGGAAGAATGATGCTCTTGGGGAAACTCTAGACATCACTGAATATCTTTGTTCTGGAAGGGTTTTTGGATTGGGGACTTCTATGGATAATTTCCAGAAGTCTGACTGTGCTTTTGAGGGGGTGCCACTGGCATGAGATGAACTCTATTGGCATGAAAGTGAGGTCAGACAGGCCTGTTTGAGGTGTGTTCAAAGTGACAAACCACAACAATGCTTGGACACTTATTCAGTGTTCATAACATTGTTGACTTGTGAAGTAGTGTTAAGCTGTGGGTGTGGGACAGATCTGGCTACCATCTGAGTCCACACTGATGATTGCTCCCCCCACTCCACTTCTCCTTTTTTTTAACAAGGCAAGGGAGGCAGTTCCTCTTTGTCTATAGCAAAAGCAGTTGTGTGGTGGATGAAACTGAATGGTATGAAGACAGGGAGTTTCCTCTTTGGTAGAATCCTCTTTGACTTCTAGTTTCACTTAAAGTGAAAGTGATGGTGGAGAGGGAGGTGCTCTCTTTGAGTGAGGTTATTGAAAGGTGAGTGGGAGTGGTAAAAAATGGTAGGAATGGATGGGACCACTCTAAGCATAAGCCTGTAAGTTTGAGAAAGAAACTTGGAGAGGACACTTGCCTTGGTGTTCAGGAAGATCTTTGCTGTGAGGGTTCCTTGTTTGAAATTAGAGGTCTTCTTGTATCATGAGTATTGCATTAGGCTCATCTTTCTCAATGTCACATACCATGAATGCTTGTAGTTCATTTTTCGTTTTTAAATCATTTGATTTTATGTAAATCCCCTGACTTTGCAGCAAGGAAGATTTCCCTTTTGAAGGAGGAAGAACAACCAAGGAAGAGATCCTTTAACTGTTCCAGTGGTTTGATTTCCATGGCATATGATGGGGTGATGAGAATTGGCCTAAATTTTTGGCATACATCATTCAGTGCATCATCTTTCAATTTATTTAAAGTAAAATTTTGTGTGTGTGTGTGTGTGTGTGTGTGTGTGTGTGTGTGTGTGTGTTTGTGTGTGTGTGTGTGTGTGTGCATGCATGCATGTGAGAATAAATAGTGGGAAAATTAAAAAAATTGTTGAAATAAGAAAAGTCTTATGAATGTGATTGATGCAGCTATTATAGCTAGAGTTCATATACTTAATGACATGAAACTGTGCACAGATTATTATTGATAATCAGACAAGTTAGTGTTAATGTTTTAATGCACCAACTAATGATAGATTGATGGCATTGGGTAGGGGGAACCTGGTATTAGTCATTAGCTAATATTATTTTCATGATTTCAGCAATTACAAGTGACAGCTCTGGACATGTTTTAGTCTTACTCAGTCCTCATCAGAAAAGTTTAGGTGTTACTGTACATGTGAAAGTAGTGATGAAAGACTCACTAAGTAAATGCACAAGATTATTATACATTTATTGGTGCAGGTAAATAGAACTGTTTCAAAATGAAATAGTTCAGATGCCATCTGCCTAAGAAAAGCAACAGTTAATGTTAATATATTTAATATAGGGAGCATTACAAAACTAATTTGAAATATATACGTGGCAAGGAGACCTCCACCACACAAAAGAGAAACAAAAACAAAAAACAAAAAACAAAAAAGACCCATTATTAGTCAATGACTAAACATTATTTTAATTATTCCAACAGCTATGTGTTAGTCTTCTACTGACATTTGTTAGTGTAAGAAAATAGAATTGTTTAGCGATAAAATAATTCAAATATTTTCGTTGACTGCTTGTGTTGTAGTTTAGTATTAAAATTGTATGATATCGATCTAGTTACACTAACACACGCAAGACTGGATAAAAATAAAACACTGAATCATATAGTGCTAAACATTGAATGCTCTTTGTAAAGATGAAATTTCTACTTGGTTGATTTACAAAATTGACTCACAAACAAGTCCATAGTTATTATAATTTTGTTTAAAGAAGTTGTTGTTATTATTGGTGGTGGCGGCGTGTGTTTATGTATATTGTTACATCTATTATTATTATTATTATTATTGTTAAGGCGTTGAGCTGACAGAATCACTAGCATGCTGGGCAAAATGCTTAGCAAGCAGCACTTCTCCCATCTTTGCACTTTAAGTTCAAATTCTGCTGAGATTGACTTTGCCTTCCATCCTTCCGGAGTTTATAAAATAAGTACCAATTTTAGGTAGTGGGGTTGATGTAATCGATGTACCCACTTTCCTGAAAATGCTGGCCTTGTGCCAAAATTTGAAACCATTATTATTATTGTTATTGTTGTTGTTCAACGGCATGGCTGTTGCCAGTACCGCCTGACTGGCCTTCATGCCGGTGGCACGTAAAAGCACCCACTACACTCTCGGAGTGGTTGGCGTTAGGAAGGGCATCCAACTGTAGAATCTCTGCCAAATCAGATTGGAGCCTGGTGCAGCCACCTGGTTTCACCAGTCCTCAGTCAAATCGTCCAACCCATGCTAGCATGGAAAGCGGACGTTAAATGACGACGACGACGATGATGATGATGATGTTCAACACAGATCTTCTATAGTTGGGTTGTGTGTAATTGTGCCTCAGCTCCTGTCTGTAACTCAGAGGCACAACACCTTCTTCAACACATAAGCTGTTCTAAGCACTGCACCATTTATGCACTCCCTAATATATTTGGTATTTCTAAAATCTCAAGTATTGCATCCAGATTCTTTGAAATTGTTCCGAGTGCATTGATCACACAAGGGACAATGATGGTCAAAGCAATGAGTTGGTGCATATTGACTTTACAGGTCCTCTTTGACTGGTCAGTCAATATTGATGTTTAGCCTGTGCTTTTGCATGTTTGGTTTGGATGTATGTCAAACAAATATGGACACAGGAGATACTTTCTAAAGGTTTTTGACTTTGACAAAGAAGGAAGTATTGAGTGAAATAAGATACTTTTTGATCACCTCTGCTGGATCAGGGATGACTTAGGATTAAATAACATTACTGCTACACTGTTCCATGCAACAAAGAAGCTTTTATTTGGTCATATGACCTGCTAGAAATAGCAGACAGGCCCTGAAAATCACATCTTACTATGTAAAAAGGGGTACATTAGATAATAAAGTTCCAGATTATATTGTGTCTGAAGTAAAGGTTGATCATGAGTAAATCAGCTTTTCATCATGAAGTTTGCCAGATCAAGGTCAACCTAGGGTTATGTAACAACAACAGTAATAAATAATATAGACAGTTTTTGGCCTAACTTCATCCAGCCCAGGTACTCAGGTGTATTTTGTTATTCAAATGTATTTTGTTAATAACACAGTTGGGCATGATGGCTGTCTATGGTGTTGTTGTTGTTGTTGTGTAACTTTAAGTCAGCTCTGATTGAGCAAACCTATTATCAACGGCATTCAGTATTTTCACTCAGACATGGTTATATCTAATGTCTCCTCCCTGAAACTGATTTGAGAGAGATTTAGTTATTTCTAACAGGCTTCAGTGATCGTGTCAGGGTTTCCTTCTTGATTTGTTGTGGTGGTGGTGGTGGTGTTGCTGGTGTGAACGTCAAAAATTCTAAGTTTCTCTTGTTCTGTGAACATGTAATATTACTTAGTTGGAGGAAGGTGTTGTATCTATGGCCCTTTTGCAGGACCTTTGAAGACTAGTGGGAGGGAGGGAAGAAGGAAGGTATCCAAAAGCAGAGGCCTTACCTAAATGCATACAACATAGTGAACTCTACTTACTGTATCTATGGACCAGGTGAGGCTGTAGTTTAAGACTACCACCCTTTGTAGACCATGATATGATTTGAACTCAGAATGCAAAGAGCCAGAACAAATACCTCAAGTTATCCTGTCTAATGTTCCAATAATCCTGCCAGTCCACTGCAGGAAAGATGAAAGGCAAAGTCAACCCTGGTGGAAATCAAACTCAGAACAAAGAGAGCTGGAATAAATCCCACTAGGTATTTTCTTTGACGCTCTAACAACTCTGCAAAATTGTTGTAGGTTGTTTGTTTTCACTCTCTTTTCCTTTACCAAAGTAAGTCATACAAATGGCTTTCTAAACCCTAAAACCTCAGTTCTTTATATGAACCAAATAAAATAGCTTGTAGGTGGTCATTAAACTTGCTAGAAACAGCAACTAAGTTTCCTTCAACCTACACCTAACTGCTTGAAAAGAAACAGAATATTAGTGTAGTATGAGGCTGTCATGGTTTTAGCACTTCTGATCATAGGACTACTGGTTCAAGACTAACCTGGGTTAACAATGACAAGAAAAACATTTCTTGGGACTATTAGTTATCTCTACTCAGCTATATTTAACGTAAAGTTTACATTATAGCTAACGGATATCACCAATAAGTGTAGCTGGGTGTGTTATAAAAGAGAACTGACTTCTCATATTTAGCGGTAAATCTCCTATTTCTAAATAGTGGTAGTGATAGTACCCTTACCAATTAACTATTATTGGTTGTTAGTTGCACATCTAAAGCAGGAGTAATACCCTTGATAATAATGCATGTGTATGTACAAATTTTCATAAACATGCATACATCCATGTATGTATGCACATATTCACTTATATTCACATACACACACACACATGTAATTGTTTGTCTTGGATTACAGGTTATGCAACTGTCTAAGGGATAAATGCATCTGTAGGCACAACTGGTATATTACCTAACTATGTATAGGCCTTGCTGTAAGGTTAACTGTAGCTGATAGTTTAAAGGGTAAACAGTGGTTTAATATATTCAGATAAGAAATGGACCAACATGTAACAATTAGAAGTTTATCATTAGTACTGAATTATCATAGTTTAATTATAGTTAAGATAACATTTACAGCTGTTTCAATTTGTTATTTTTGAGTTAAAGTTGCGTTTATCTTGTTCCATGTGACAAACATCAGAATGATTTGAACTTTACAAGAGGAATATTGAGAGGAGGTAGAAGGTTACTTAAAAAAATAATTTTGGTTCCTAAAAGTATCCCATAATTCGTTCTCAAAGGTGTCCAGATGGCTGTTTCGTGGCGGTGTTTTTTTAGTTTTTGTGATTGGTAGTCTCCATTTGGTTGTTTTTATCGAAGAATAAGGCTTTCCATTGTAAGTGGCGGGAGAAGTCTGCTAATTTTGCAGTCACTTCTTTTTTGGTGGGATCGGTATATCCTGTTCAAGTTATATCAAGCTAATGTTGTTTTAGCAAGAAATATATGGTAAAATTGCGATAGAGAAATTATAATACACACACACACACACACATATATATATATATATTTGTGTGTATATATATATATACATATATATCTGTGTGTGTGTGTGTGTGTGTGTGTGTGTATATATATATATATATATATATATATATATATATATATGTATTTGTGTGTCTATTGTGTTTAGGTATGTGTGTGTGTGTGTCTATATATATGTATGTATATATATATATATATGTGTGTGTGTGTATATATGTACATATATATGTGTGTATCTGTATATGTAAATCGTTGCAACTGCAGCCCTACTATAATGGCGGTGTAGTTTCTTTCAGGGTTGTCAATTAATATATATACACATATATATGTATATATTTGCACAGGTATGTGTTAAGGTGTTCACTTCACAACGACATGGTTTTAGGATCAGTCCCACTGCTTGGCACCCGAGTAAGAATGTTCTACTATAGCCCTAGATCAACCAATGCTTTGTGAGTGAATATATATATATATATATATATATATATATATAATAATAATAATAATAATAATAATAATATAGATTTAATCAAAAGATTAAATGTGGTACTTAAAATGTTTGTGGCACCAGAATTTGGTAGGGTAATAACCAAAAACAAAATAAAGAGATTTGGTGAATAAAATTTTTCATTGCACATTTTATGTTGTGTTCTCACTACATAAATAAATGAAGTTTGTACGAAACGTGCGTACTGCTATAACCTATTGAATTTTTGTTGCTTTTCTTCAAATTATATATATATATATATATA
>NC_069005.1:22538785-22543490 GCF_001194135.2 Octopus bimaculoides | reverse complement strand
AGGCTTTGGTCAGCCCAAGGTTATAGTAGAAGACACTTGTCCAAGGTACCATGCATTGGTTCTGAACCTAGAACCATGTGGTTGGTAAGCAAACTACTTACCACACAGCCACTCCTGTGCCTATGTATATGCATGTTTTAAAATTTTTTAATCAGTAGAGTTCCATACATGGCTCTTACCAAACTGGCAGTTTGATTCTTGGCTCTTGAATCTTTTCTATGACTTTCTGCTGAGGAAAAATGATAGAAAAAATGTATATACTCATGTGAGTTACTTGGTTGCCCTACCAGTGCTGGTGCCATGTTAAAAACATCTAGTCCACACTGTAATGTGGTTGGCATCTGAAGGGCATCCAGCTGTAAAAATCTTGCCAAAACTAACTTTGCCTGTGCTAGTGCCATGTAAAAATCACTGAGCCCACTCTGTGGAGTGGTTGGTGTTAGGAAGGGCATCCAGCTGTAAAATCCCTGCCAAAACAGACATAGTAGCCTCGAGCAGATTTTCTACCTGTCCTACCATTCATGCATGGAAGATGGATGTTAAACAATGATAATGATAAAACGTGAAACTTTTGTAAAAGTTTTTCAGCTTTAATAAAAGCATATTACTCTACCTTTGGGATTCAAGTACTATTTTTTTCCACTTTGTTTTGCTTTTATGTGCTTTCTTGTGTGTGTGTGTGTGTGCATGCATGCAATTATTACAAGTTTCTTTCTTTCTAAGTAGAATTCAGCAGAGCATTCATGTATATCTTAGTAAACATCCTCAATAAAAGTACTGCTAGATTTAACTGGTACTGCTAGATTTAACATGATTTCATATAAATATATAGAATTTTAATGAATCAGCACCAAGTGGCGTGATGTTTTAAAAGAAAGGCTGGAGGTGGGTCGTACCCAAGTATGTCAACTTCATGAGAAATGAACTGTAAGGTGGGTACAAATGCTAGCATATTTAATGTGGTGAGCTAAGCAATTTTGATGAATTAAAGTTATACCCTAAATGAGATGGGTTTGTCTGTGTGTGTTGAACTGGATCTTAAAGTACATATAAACCCTGTAAATATTGTGTTGAAAAATCTTTTGGATAGACAAAGTCAAAGGCTGCTTTCATCTTTTTTTTTAATTCAAAAGGATTTTTCAACCCAATATTTACACGCTTCTATTTATAGGTCTATATGTGCTTCAGGATTTAGTTTCATGCTTCATCCCAGTGTCTTCTACTATGCCCTTGGATCCACCTGAGAATTTTTTGTGTAATTAGACAAACAGAACCTGTGTTAGCCCATTTATGTTGCACCTTGGGCTTGTGCCTTCTATTCTATCCTTGGAGTCAATACAAACCTTGTCTGTGAAGTTGGGTACATAGAAACTGTATGGTAGTCCCCACTTCCTCAATCATGTGGACTGTGTTGATTCTGTAGTATGTGGAAGAATATACTGTTTTGTTTTCTAGCTTCCAGACAAAGAGGTGATGGTACCTTCCAAGTTCTATCTGGTGAATTTGATTTTCCTATTAACATTGATATCAGTGTCTGTAAAGAATGATAGAGACTCCAACAATTATATCTGACCTTCTGGCTAAGTCATCATCAGACCCTACCTCTGTTCTTGTAAAGGCTGGGTACCTGGGTTTTGTGAAGGTAAAACTATGTTCCTTGTTGTGCAGAGAACCATTAGAATAGGAAGAGGTTTTTTTTTTTTATGTTTCGCACTGCTGGGGAAATAAGGAGCAGCTGGTTAGTGACATTCCCACTTTAGACAACTCAAAATGGTCGTCAATTTCAATGGTTGTCCTGCAGATACACACCTATCAGTTAACAGAGGTCACTGGATGTCACCAAAAAAAAACAATCAGATGTCATAGAAGATAGATATGTGTGGAGAATTACGGTCTTGCAAATCTGAGTAAGCTTGATTCAGTGATAATGATGATGATACTCTGATGAATTTGATTTCAGAAAGAAACAAATTCGTTAGCATTCTTTGGAATAAATGCGTTACTTTGTTACTATGGCATTGAACTCTTTATTCAGATTGTATGTTACTTTATGTGAGGGATTGGGAGGTAATTAGTATGCTGAAAGGGAAGGGCCAGGTTTGGTTAAGGGAGATTCATGGCTACCTCTCAGGTACATGGGGTGGGCAGGGATGGCTGGAGTGGTGCTAAGAAGTAAATATGGTGGTGACAAGGTACCAGAAGGAATTCCCATAGTAACACGTCCAAGATGGCAAATAGAAGTGAGTGCGAGGACAGAAAAATCTGGAGGGATGAGTAAGGGTGCAGGAGTGTAGGGGAGAGTGAGGGATGGGTATAAGCATGGAGTGGAGGTGACTGGATGTATATAGGTGGTAAATGTAGTGAATGGAGAACAGAAGTGGTCAGTGGTAAATATGAGTGTGTGGGGGAGGGAGGACAGTAATAAGAATGATAGGTGGATGTTAGTTGGGTGTAGTTAAGAGAAGTGGGTGGTGTCTGGTAGTACAGAAAAGGTAATATGAAATGGTCTGTAGTAACAGGTTTTAATTTCATTGCATACAGCAGCAGAATAATACACTGGATAGGAGAGTGATGGATGGATGGAATGATTGGGAGATGAGGAGTGGGGTTCTGAGGGAATGTGAGAGAGGGATAAAACAAGGGTGGGGTTGTCAATGTTAATTATGGGTGGAAGTGACAATGGTACAAATGAGGGGTATCAATAGGAAAGTGTGTGTATATATATATATATATATATATATATATATACACACACACACACATTTACCATTGCCAACACTACTACTACTACAACCAACAAAAAATGCCCCCACATGGACTATTGACACCTGTAAGGAACAATTATGAACTTTTCATTTAATTTAATTTTTTTAAATATGTATTTTTGATAAGGTTGGTTTTTACAAGAACCGAAACATGTTAAAAATATCTCTGACAAAATGTTGAATTAAAATTCATTTTTTATATATTGGCGTTTTCAAACTTCATTTATATATATATATATATATATAATATATTTATCTAGGATGTATAATCTCAGCTAATAGAATTAATTTCACTTATGAAATCATTTTCTGTTTTATCAAAGAGACATTATTAAATTTAATTGTTAAGTGGAAGGAGAGGAGGAGATCGGTCATCTTGTTATGGTGTTATAGTACTGAGTGGGGGTGATATTTCATTTCTTTTATTGTAATATTTTACCGTGTTGCATGACAACCAACTGGGTTTGTACAAGATAAACTAATACAAAACACATGTAAAAGTTTCAGTGTTATCACTTGAAATGCAAGCCTTCTTTCTCTCTGATCTTAATATAGTTGTAACTTCAAGAGCTGAGCTGATCTTTATTTAACACTGTAGACCATATGGAGTTAAACGCTATAAGGACTTAGCTTCTCATGCTAAAATTGAAATTGGTTTGTTTATCTTATTACTCAGTTCTTCTTGACTTTCCTGCCAGTTGGGATTGTCTTAGCTAACCTAACTTTGTTGTCCCACTCTCATCTGCCTATATCTAGTTAACCCCTTTTCTGAACCAAGTGTTAATTTATAGATCAAGATAGGTCAATTTCTACCTTTGTTAACCCACCCTCAGTTGTTTGTATCCACTTAACCCCTCATTTTTAAATTTGTCATTAACCCTTTAGTGTTTAAACCAGCTATATCTGGCCCAAATATTCTCTGTTTTATCTTCAAACCACCCAGATCTGTCTTCTCACACTTATCCAACAATGTCATTCTAAAAATATGAAGGGGTGCTGATCAGTTCTTGGTTTTAAGGGTATCACAAAAGGCCTGGTTGGAGGCCCAACCTTTCGAGTTTTTTTACAGGGCTTAGGAAAAACTGAAGGACTACTGCAATAAGCATGTGAATCTGAGAGGGGAATATGTTGAATAAAATTCCTAATTAACTGATTCTCCTGTATTTTCTTTTACCCAAAGCCAGGAACTTTTCAGCACCTCTTTGTAAATAATCACATCATCATAATCTTGAAGCTTTGAGATAAGGCATGATTAATTCAGAACAGTGTAAATATAAAAGCATTACATTTGATAGAGTAATCTGAATGCTAAAGGGTTAATTTACTGTAAACAAATAATATTTTCATTTGATCCTTTTGACTTTCTCCTTATCACCTTATCAGGAATGGCTTTTATCTTCCAAGGTGGGAGTGTGGGAATCAGCTAAGTATGCCCCCACCGCCCCTAGCAATGAGGATGATCAAAAACTCTGTTGGCCCATCAGATTCTGCAGAGTGTAGTAGTGACAACAAAGAACTCTGATGATTGTTTAAGCCCAAGTCATTCTTCATCATGCAGACCAATAATTGAAGGCTGTCTAGAAGTGGCCATCTTGTTAAGGTTGACTTTGGGCTAAACATCGACAACAGAAAGACAGGTTGAAAACAGCAAAAGTAAAATGCATTTGTTACTCCTTAATCTGCCTTGTGATTTTCTTCCCTTTACTCCCTTGATACAATAAATAGTTTTTCAAATAAATTTAGTTTCATGCAAAACAGTTGCAGCAGCTATATATATATATATATATATGTGTGTGTGTGTGTATATATATAAATATATATACTTTATTTAAAAGCAGCAGAAATATAACAAAAAACTGTTACTCGGAGTTTCACGTTCCCGTTCATCGGACAGTTTTCCACCTCGTTTCACATTTATGTGCTTACTCCGGTATAAATAT
>NC_069005.1:22537271-22538397 GCF_001194135.2 Octopus bimaculoides | reverse complement strand
TGTGTGTGTGTGTGTGTGTGTGTGTGTGTGTGTGTGTGTGTGTGTGCATGTGCGTGCATGCGTGTATGTGTATGTGTTAATGCATTTGTTTTGCCTGATTCTTAATGTGAAATCATGTGTTGGAGAGGGTCATATTTTACAAATTAATGGCAAAATATGACCATTCTGAAGTATAACAACATTCGCACACACATGCACACACAGACAGGGAGTTGCAAATGTGGTTTACCGACCTACATGGTTTCAAGTTCAGTCCTCGGACAGTTGTCTTCTACTATAGCTCCAAGGCTGACCAAAGTCTTTTGAATGGATTTGGAAGATAGAAACTGAAGGAAGTCTTTTTGTGTGTGTGCCTGAGTGGAAAATAATATTGACCTAGTTTATTTATATTTCATATTATTTTGTTATTTTTCCTTTATTTCTCACTGATTAAATTACTAATAACTACCTACTAATTTAGCTACACCTACACCGTTTTTGGAAAGCTGTCAACAACAAAAAATGGGATGGTCATTATTGTTGATCAGGACTTATCTAGAACTAAACAACTACCTAGATTTATGTAACATGGCACACCTTCTTCTTTATATATACATCTGCCTAACTACATTCACCATTCACACTCCAATTCTCTACTCTTGTTAGCTATATATGTGTGTGTATACACACACGCCTGAGGGTAGAGCGCTGAAAAGTTCCTGGCTTTGGGTAAAAGAAAATACAGGTGGATCATTATGATATTATACAATTTATTCTCCTCTCACATTTACACACTTATTGTAGCAGTCTTTCAGTTTTTCTAAGCCTTGTAAAAAAAAAAAAAACTTGGAAGATTGGGCTTCTAACCAGGCCTTTCGTTAGACCCTTAAAACCAGGCACTTTTCATCACCCCCTTGTGTGTGTGTGTGTGTTTATATATCATTGTTACCTAGATGTATGCCTCATAACCCTCAGTTATCTATAGGCTTATAGCTTTTCAGTTACTGTCTATACACCATAGCCCTCATTTAGCTAGGCTGTATGGTGTACTTTTGTTAGCTGTATAGTGTATCCTGTTAGATAGACTATATGTAACTTACAATTAGTCATCTCTATCTACCTGATATCTAGACAGAAGCCCTCCAAA
>NC_069005.1:22534786-22537261 GCF_001194135.2 Octopus bimaculoides | reverse complement strand
TAACTTACAATTAGTCATCTCTATCTACCTGATATCTAGACAGAAGCCCTCCAAAGTTCTATATTACATCATACAAGAGTGCGTGCGCACATGCACACACACATACACACACGCACGCACTATTGTGTCTGTCTCTACAGAGATGTGTCATGACCTATTTTATTTATGTCGAAGGTGGGGTGAGCTGTTCCCATACCTTGTACCTACTCTCCCTGTCTCTCATACATTCTAGAACCCCTTTCCCTGTTATTAATGAACTATTGCATTAGAATACATGCATTCTAAAGCAGTCTGACACATTCTAACCCTTTCCCCATCCACATTCTGAAGCACAAATATTCATTCACAAGAACGTGTATGCAAATGCATGTGCATGCGCGCACACACACACACACACATACACACACACACACACACATGCACACACACACTTTCTGAAGCACATACCCACACACACTTCTAAAGCATGCACATAGATATTTTAAAGCATGCACGCATATTATAAAGGAAGCCTATATGCACCTTCTGAAAAGTATCAACCTTCCAAGACTGTAAGAGCCAAACTTTGACATGTGTTAGTAGTGATATGCAATGGGTTTTGGGTGACAGACTGTGGTCCTGGAGAAAAACAAGCATGGAAAGGAAAAGAACCATCCTGTAATAAAATACATGGATACATACAAGTGATGCTCCAATTACATCACTTAAAGATATGAAAATTTTGAAAAACCAGCACATAAAGAAGACAATAATCCTGCAAGAGAATACTTGTGTACTTGTAAGTGATACTTCAATTACATCACTTACATATATATATGTTCGTTACCAACGTCGCCTTCCTGGCACTTGTGCCAGTGGCACGTGAAAAGACATTCGAGCGAGATCATTGCCAGTGCCACTAGACTAGCTCTTGTGCAGGTGGCACGTAAAATACACCATTTCGAGCGTGGCCATTGCCAGTACCGCCTGACTGGCCATCGTGCCGGTGGCACATAAAAGCATCCACTACACTCTCGGAGTGGTTGGTGTTAGGAAGGGCATCCAGCTGTAGAAACTCTGCCAAATCAGATTGGAGCCTGGTGTAGCCACCTGGTCCACCAGTCCTCAGTCAAATTGTCCAACCCATGCCAGCATGGAAAGCGGACATTAAACGATGATGATGATATTAAAGAAATTTAAATTTTAACATGCTAGGCTAAAAAGATTTACCACCAGTGTTATAGACTAGTAGTAGTAGTAGTAGCACCACCACCACTACCTCAGGATCAATAAAGTGTTTACAGAGACAGATATTAAGCAATGTACCAGTGAGACCTGGGCAGCTCTTACAATTCTCCACGTAATATGGAAATCTAAGCTCTTGGAGAATCTATAAAAGAACTTCAGGAGAGGAGTAAAAGTAAGGATAAGCAAGTTAAAAGAGCTTCTGCACAGTGTTTGAGTTTGTGTTACTTTATGGATCTTCAATCTGGACACTAAGCAGAAGGCTTGGAACTTTGCTGGTTGACATCTACACATGCATGCTTCATGCTATTTTGTATGTCTTAGAACACTTCCACAAAAACAAACAAAAAGAAAATATATTCTCCAACTAGCTTCCCAAAATATCATACGCCCTCAAGCAACAAAGAGATTGTTTTGCTGGACATTGCTGAAGAAGTAAGGAAGAGTTGGTTAGTAACACCCTACTTTGGATTCCTTGAAATAATCTTACTCACATTGTGACTCGGAAAAAACATATCAGTAAATTAACAGATGACATTAGATGTTGCTGAAGGGAACTTTCATATGTCATAAAAAGATGGAGGTGGGTGGAGCATCAGAGACGTGATAACAATGACTGTTTTGATTCTTGGTGTCATTGTCTTGTCCTAATATGGCACAGTTTATTGCAGACGAAGGGACATCACACACATGGGTGATGGCCATTCCACTTTGTTCTCCCTCCATTTATTTAGTGATCCATGGAATTACATCTTTCAGCTGCAGGTTTGGCTGTATGGTTAAGAAGCTCACTTTGCCATGTTTTGGGTTCAATTCCACTGTGTGGCACTTTGGCCAAGTGTTTTCTATTATAGCCCTCAGGAGTGAGTTTGGTGGACCTTTGTGTGTGTGTGTGTGTGTGTGTATTTGTTCCCCCCACTGCTTGATAACTGGTGTAAGTTTGTTTATGTCCCTGTAACTTAGCAGTTCTGCAAAAGAGGTTATTAGAATAAATACTAGATGTAAAAAGAAGTACTGGGGTCAGTTTGTTTGACTAAACTCTTCAGAGTGATATTCCAGTATGGCTGTCATCCAGTGATTGAAACAAGTAAAAGATACATATACCCACAGTATTAGTTATTTGGTTTCCTGTATAGGAAAGCTTGTTGTTGTTTAGCCCCAGGTCAACTCTGATTCAGTCATCCTATGATTAAATGTGTTCCATCCATGATCATCTTGTCTTATATTCTGATATTGTTCACTGAGAGCCTC
>NC_069005.1:22531042-22531797 GCF_001194135.2 Octopus bimaculoides | reverse complement strand
AGGTTAGACTGTCTTGTGGTATCCATTCTAGCTGTTTGTGTGTACTCTGTGTTTGAATCCTGCTGAGGTCAAGTTAGCCTTTCTTCATCTCTGGAGGGATCAATAATGTTACTATTTCAATATTGGGTAAATAAATCTCCAACCTTCCAATGTTCTTTGGAAGAAATCATCTGTCATCTGACACATAGAGTAAATGACTTCTCCTTGGTTTAGATGCTCACAACAAGCTGTGTATCACAGCAGCACTCGTATAACTCTGTCAGGATTTGCATACTGACAGGCAGGAAGGATGTCATCATCATCATCATCATCACCATCGTCATTAGCACTATCCATTCTTTTTTTTTTCCATGCTGGTATGGATTAATGGGTTAGATCAGTAGTTCTCAACTGGGGTCCACATGGCCCTTGGGGGTCCCTTAAGCCGAAGAAAGTGACCCCAGGATTGATTCTTTGTAAGCCTAGTACTTATCCTATCACTCTCATTTGCCAAACAGCTAAGCTACAGGGATGTAAACACACCAACATTGGTTGTCAGGCGATGGTGGTGGGGACCAACACAGGCACAAAGACACACACAAATATATACATATTTTTTTTTAGTTGAAGAAAGCGAACTCAAGACTGATTCTTTGTAAGCCTTGTACTTATTCTATCAGCCCATTTTGCTGATAGAATATATACACACACACACACACACACACACACACACACACACACACACACACACACACACACACACACACACACACACA
>NC_069005.1:22515627-22530731 GCF_001194135.2 Octopus bimaculoides | reverse complement strand
AGTAGGAGTCACTTGCCCAAGGTGCCACATAACCATGTCTGAACTAATTTTGCTTCCTCATTTTAGCACCTATTTTTTTTCTTTTATGTTCTGCCATGGGTTGTATGAAACTTATTAAGGCCATATTATTATTATTATTATTATTATTATTATTGTTGTTATGAAGACAGTGAGCTGGCAGAATCACTAGCATGCCGGGTGAAATGCTTATTGGTATTTCGCCTGCCGCTATGTTCCGAGTTCAGGTTCCACTGACGTTGACTTTGACTTTCCTCCTTTCAGGGTCGATAAATTAAGTACCAGTGAAACACTGGGGTTGATGTAATTAACTTGTCCCCTCACCCCAAATTTCAGGCCTTGTGCCTACAGTAGAAAGGATTATCATTATTATTATTATTATTATTATTATTTTATTTCTCAAAATGACACACTCTGCCATCAAACCTGTTGAGCAATGTTTTTATTTACAGATATTTTAGTTCTATGAGTAAGGGTACCTGAACTGTAACCACCACTACCATCACCACCACCACTATATGTATCAGTATTTGTGTGCTGCTGGTGTCAAGAAAGTTGCCATACTGGTGTATGTCTTCGTCATCTTTGGAATCTATGACAAAAAGCAGTACATCTTATTTTAGTTCAGAAGTTCGGTCATGCTCAACTAGCACATTGACAACAGTCACCACCAAACACACACACACACACACACACACACACACACACACACACACACACACACACACACACTTGTACATGTGCACCTCTTCTGATCTGTTTGTCCTCTGCCCATCATCAAATGTCTTGTTCTAGATATCATTCATAGACTGCACACGACTAGATTCAGATTTGAAATGTTTATTTCCAAACAAAAAGGAATACTGCTCTTGTCTAGAATGTATAGTAGATGTAAATATTGTAAAAAAGAAAAGAAAAGGGGGGGGGGGAATATTGTCTTCAAAGATGGTGGGGTTTACAATCCTTAAAATTATTTTTTTAACTTTTAAATCCACTGATTGAATATGAAGAACTTCTAGTAATTCTTCCTATATTACAATCTATGAATAATAATGTTGCTGGTTTCAGGCTTCTAACAGACTAATCACTTGTTTATTGCATTTCTTACAACATAAGTTCCATGCTCAAGGTGCCATGCAGTGGGATTGAACTGTGAACCACATGCTTGTGAAGTGAAGTTCTTCACTACAAATCAGTCTTACATCCATAATATCTACTAATTCACAAGTGTAAAATTGATTTTATTGTGTAATTATTTTTCTCATTTTCTGATAATGCCATAATGCCTGGTTTTCAAACTTGTTATTTAATTCCAGGCCAGCTTTGATCGAGTGAACCTATGTTCATGATCAAAAGTTTTCCAGTTAAGGAGACCATCATGTCTTCTTTCATCCATAATGTTTCTTTTCTTGATGTAAACCCTTTGTGATCAATAAAGAATCACCACCACCACCACCACCACCACCCCCCTCCTCCTCATCTTCCTTCATTATTGTTGTTATTATTATTATTATTATTATTATTATTATTATTATTATTATTATTATTAAGGCAGTGAGGTGGCAGAGTTGTTAACACGCTGGACGAAATGCTTGGCGAAATTTCATCCATCGCTCTGTGCTGAGTTCAAATTCTGCCATGGTTGACTTTGCCTTGCGGAGGTTTGCGCTCTCTGGGTGCTCTTGTTATTCTTCTTCTTATTATTAGACATAGTGTATCTAGAACTATTATCTTCCTTCTATAAAAGATAGTAGGATGCAGTCTGAGAGGGAAATTTGACAGCTGTTTGTAGCATGTCAAGTTATCATGTAAACACTTCTTTGGTTATACCTTTGTCGGTGTTGTGTTGCATAGTGTCATGCAGCACGGTACCTTCCAGCAGATATTTGATCAAAGAGGTCCTAGCTGTGATTACATTGATCTGTTCTATATAGGATTACATTATCAAACGTATTTTTCTTTGAAAGCAGGAGGTTATGAACTGAGGAAATTTGGTTGTTGCTATTTCTGGCAAGTGGAGCAAACACGTAGAAGCACCCTGTTAATTCATTGGTTATTGTTTAAAGTTACTATTTCAGAATTTTAGTGATCTGTGTTTCAGTAATTCTAAGTACAAATATAATTGTATGTAATGAAGTTATGGCAGCTGTAGAGATATGCATCAATCCAGTCTACCTATAAATATTTGAAGATATTTTACCTTTCCTCTTGCTGTAGGTTAACATGTTCCCAACTGTTAAAAATAGACAGCTATCATCACCACTGTACATGCTTGTAGTTTTCCCTGTCACAGAGAAAGTGTGTGTATGCAGATTGGAATGTTCCTCTGTTATTTCTATATATTCATACACACTGTGTATATGTTCTGTGCCATTTTATCATTTGATGTGATGTGAGAAAGGGTCCAAGAACAGGGGATGCACTTGCATCTCCTAAAATTTTGTAGGGGTGCAAAATTCAATATTCTTTTACTTTTTTACTTGTTTCAGTTATTTGACTGCGACCATGCTGGAGTACTGCCTTTAGTCAAACAAATCGACCTCAGGGACTTATTCTTTGTAAGCCTAGTACTTATTCTATTGGTCACTTTTGCCGAACCAAGTTATGGGAACGTAAACACACCAATATCGGTTTGTCAGGCAATGGTGGGGAGACGGAGAGAGAGAGAGACACACACACACACACACACAAACAAAGAAACAAATGGAACAAAAACGCAATAGAGGGCATTAAAACGTTCGAACAGATAGATGACACAAAGGTGGACAAGAGAAACAACAATTGGGACAGGCAAAAAAAGACCTAGGTTTCAGACTCTTCAAATACGTTTTCCATTGTAAATTTGATTAGTCTTCATCAGCTGGATTTACCTGGACAATATTTCAAATGGTGCTACATCAATGCCAGTATACTCACCTGAACGCTTAGCCATTAACAGACCGAGAACAGTGAATGTCTTTTCAATGAAAATTAAAATATTGTAATACAAATGTATTACTTTCCAGTAAAATAAAGCCCTGTAGAAGTAGAGTAGTGGTACAACAAAGCACCAATGTTTACTGGAAATAGCAGAAGTATCATATCACAGCGAGAGAGACCTTGTACAGTGAGAAAAGACAATATGTGTAGCACTAAGTGAAACGCGCCTGACCCCAGACATATTGGATGCAGAAGTACATATATCAGGTTATATACTACTCGGAACTGACTACAGAATATGGAAAAAAAGAGAAATAGCTTTCTTCATCCAAGAAGACCTGGCAACAAATGTCCTCCTCTTCCACTCCAACACAGTGTACAACACACTATTAATGCATGTGATTGACCTCAATTTGGTCATAGGCATTACCTACTGTCTTCCTGATGCAAGCTAACTATGGAGATCACTTCAAAGATGCTTTGTTGCTCATAAGTCAAGCCCCAAATGAGCCCAGCCCACAGGCTAATATACTTTTAGTAGGGTATTTTAATTTTCCTAGTCTCAGCTGGTCTGAGGGTTATATCCAACCTGAAATTAAATTACTGAACAGGAGAGATATGAATGCTCTTCTCGGTAGCTCTAAAGACTTCCTCATGCAACTAATCATTATCAGTCCAACTACGGGAAATAACATACTTGATCTAGTTTTTACCACCAATACAGACTTCATTCACAATGTTCAGGTTATTCCCACAGCATTACACAATTGTCAAAGAGAGCAACACACACACAAATAAGATCAAACATGACTTACTTCGCATAAACTTGAATTTCAGGAAGGCCAAGTGGGAAGAAATTGAAACTGAAATCCTCAAAACAAATTGGTCTCAGCATATTGGCAACCCCCAGTGTTAACAAGGGAATGAAGTTTCTGCATGAAGAGTTAATCAAGATCTGTTGAAAGCATGCCCCATATAAACATACCCATTCCTGCAAGCACTTGATTTTGTGATACAGACAGATACTAATGTGTAACAAAACCAAACCAACAAAACCTCTCAAAAACCAAACTTGAGAAAAAAAAAAAAAAGAACATCTAACTGGACCTAAAACTATCTCATGAAAAAGAAACTGCGCTAAGGGAACAACGAGCAGTGTAAAATATAAAATCTATTTCTATGTTCTTTTTCCATTTTGCGAAACAAAATCAGCTACACATAACCAGATTGACTCTCTAATGGATCAAAATGGATCATATACAAATTATTCATCACAAATATTCACATTCTTAAGTTGATATTGTGACATTGCATTTTCCCAACCTATAGCTAACAAAATAATATATGAACCAAATGAATTCTTTGATCCTCAGAACCCAACTGCAGAGACACATCTAAAAATTAATGATACAATGGAAGATGATATACTTACAGCTAATGACCTAGATTCAAACTCAGCATCTGGACCAGATGGTCTCCAAGCCATACTGCTAAAAATGTACAAAAATAGCCTTGTGAAATCATTTAAGATACTATTTCAGAAGTCACTAGATTCCAGCAAATTCACAGAACTATTGAAAGACACAATAGTAACACCTGTACACAATGGAGGGTAGCAGGGCTGAAGCTAAAAATTACAGACCTGTTTCTCTCACATGTCTCAAATTTTATCAAATGCATTGTCCGAAATAGAATTCTTACATACCTTGTGGAAAACAACCTCGTAGATGACATACAGGATGGTTTTTGAACTGGACGAAGTTGCCTTTCACAACTATTACAGCACCATAACACTATTCTTAATAATTTCTTGAGAGGAAAGGACACTGACTGTATATACTTTGATTTTGTTAAGGCGTTTGACAAGATTGTTCATGGAATCATCTGTCATAAGTTAAAAGATTTTGGTATCACAGGAAAACTCAGAGAATAACTCTTGACTTCCTACATGGTAGGAGCCAATCTGTTGCTGGAAATGGTTTTCTCTCTGCAAAGTCACCTGTAATAAGTGGTATGCCTCAGGAAACGGTTCTAGGACTATTATGATTTATCATCAACCTATCACAAGTGCACTCATCCAAACTAACAAGTTATGCTGATGATGCAAAAATATCTGATTGCTATCCAAACTCCAGAAGATACTGTATTTCAAAGGGCCAGCCTTGTCACACTCTGTGTCACGCTGAATCTTCCTGAGAAGTATGTGCTTAGCCACTTGCATATTAATCTCATGAGCAAGCTGTTCCACTGATCGGATCAACTGGAACCTTCTGTGTCATAAGCGATGGAGTGCCAGTTTATATATGCATACATATACATGCATGTATGTATGCATACATACATACATACATACATACATATGTACATATGTACATACAAAGATATATATACCCATTTGAGAGAAGTGGAAAAAATAGCAGTCAAATATGCCCATAAGATGCCATTGTTTTATAACATCATAATGCACTTTAAAGATGCAAATATGGACAATAGCAATTGACCTAAATGTAATGTAGGCAAAAAAATGTAAGAACTTATTGACTGCACTTTGATTTAAAAAATTATTATTCTATGTATATTCTCCATTTTCTTTAAACTATTAATTATATATATATATATTTATATATACATACATGTATATATATTTAAGAAAACTTCATCTAATGACATAATGTTATAGGTATGTACTATAAGTGCTCAGATTGGTTTGTCACTGAAACTCCAGCTTGAACAACTGAAAGAAAGGTATTGTTGAAGCTGCCTATCAAGGATTTGTTAAAAGTGGTTCAGTTCAACATTGAGCTGATAGATATATATTAGAAAGAGAGATGAACAAGTAAAACATGTGGTATCAATTTAGAGTGTAATTTATAATTCAAACATAATTGCAGAATTGTGAGAGTAAATAAGGGATTGAGAAATAATATGTAAAGTTTCTTCAGTTGTTTCTAGAATAGCTGAGCATGTGGATCATATGTCATTGAGCAAAGATTTCCATGTAAGCCAACTATGTCGTCTTTAGAGAGAAAGAATTAAGGAATATCTTTAATAAAGGGTATTAGTAGTTACCAGTTCATCAAAGAACATACTTAGTGAAAGATAATAGTGGTTAGCACTTTTATGATCAGAGAATTAAGGAAATCCTTAGTAAAAGATAATAGCAGTTCACAGTTTCATTGTTGAAGGATCAAGGAATATCCTTAGCAAAAGATAAAAGAAGTTACTAGTTCCATCTTCAAAAGAGAAAGTTAACAGACATCACTGGGAATTTTGTAAATCTCATAAAAGAACTTGCCTGAAAATGTGGTACAGAAATAAGTCAGCAGCTTAAATGACGAATTAATTTCCTATCTGATACCATACAAAATGATATCCTAGAGGCATATACTTATAATACCCTACATGAGATCAGAAAAATCGTTGATTCCATGTTTATTGCTGTTATATGTGATTGCTCTGGCATGGAACAAGAATCAGTTATTGTTGTTAGATTTCTAAAAATCAGGATGTCCATGAAGAATTTCTCAGCTTTTTCAACACTTCAGAGACACTGACTATGGTTATTCTGGATGTTTTTTGTTGTCTAAACATTTTGCTGGGCTCAAAATTATGCTGCTTTTGCTTTCAATGGCGCATGTACCATGAGTGGAAACATTTTAGGCATACAAAAGAGATTAAAAGAAATGTTTCCTGCTACATATTTTGTCCACTGTGGAAACCACTCTCTGGATCTTGTCCTCCAAGAAATTGGCTCTATGGTTGCCATGGTCACTGATGCATTGAACTTTGTTCATTAATGTACCATTCTTCTGAAAACACTATAGACAAGCTTTTATGATGAGAATGTTGTCATGTTGCAATCCTGTGTCTGTTGCATCAAGTGAGAGAATATTCAGCCCACTTCGTTGTTTTAAGACCTGACTCCTTACCACAGTGATGCAACACCATCTTGACACACTACTGTCATGCATGTACATAAAAACTTGTGCAATAAAAACATTTTGGACATCCTGTTGGAAAACCTCATCACCAAAATGAGCGAGTATATAAAAAGTTTTGGTATGATTTGAAGCATTACTTTTTCATATATAATAATAATAATAATAAATATTATTACACCTGTATTTGCTTTGATATTAAGATTGAAATAAAAGATCAACCTTGTTTGTAAAAAAAATTTGGACCCAAGTTTGCACCCCCTAAGCAAATTTCATTCTCAAGCAACTTGGTGCGAGTCCTTTTTTAGTAGATATGGATAGGTGGCATTTGACGGGTGTGTGTTGCATATTTGCTGGTATCCATCTGATATTGCTCATTGACCTTATAAGTATATTGTAAAACACAACAAAATCTGATTTGCATCAGGTGATAACTGCCCCCCCCCCACCTCAACAAAACAAATCTAATTATTTTTTAGTCTCACAATCTTTGCTTATATGACCATTTCAAAATAGTTGTAGTGTTTATCATTGGTAACTGAAAACTGATAGATCATTAATGTTAATAGTTAATGCTGGCTGCATGATAAAATACACCCAGTCCATACATTCCATGGTGAAAAATGTTTGGTTATAAGGAGGACATCCAGCTGTGAAAAACCATACCAAAGTAACATGGCATACACAGTAACAAAGTTTGCTGGGTTTTACATTGTTGCTTTGTTTGCTCAGATGAAGAAGAAGGTCCATGTGAAATGGTGACACAGTCTAGCTGATTCAGCCATGTATTATGTTTTATGGAAAAATTGGCTTAAAATGAAGCTGATGATGTATGTTAACTGTCCTGGCTAAATTCCATGCTGCTTGTTTACCATTTCAACCAGTAAATTATGATTTCAGCCATTTCCCTTTGTTTTAGGTGTTTGCCAGATTTAGTGTAGCTTGTGAGATCTTTGTGTTATCAGATATTTTGCTATACGTATATAGATTGGGCTATAAATAGATGGTAATAAATATGGAAGATAGTTTACATTGAGTTAGTAAATATATTTTGAATGTTTTTTGTTGTCATCATCATCAGCATCATTATTGTTATAATGTTAGTTTTGGTGTCTTGCTGTATTCAAGGAAACCTGTCTACCACAGCAGAATTGATACCGGTACTGGTGCCACATTAAAAGCACTGGTGCTGGTGCCACATAAAAAGTACACAGTACTCTCTGTTGAGTGGTTGGCATTAGGAAGGGCATCTAGCCATAGAAACCAAGCCAGAACAGACAATGGAGCCTGGTGTGGCCCCTGACCTTAACAGCTCTGATCAAACGCTGCAACCCGTGCCAGCATGGAAAACATGTTAAATGATGATGACAATGATGTTTCCCTGAAGGGATAGATCTGATTACAAGCACACAAGAATAACCGTAGAAGATATCTTACAGTGAATTAGTAAATTATTTTTGAATCATCATCATTATGATTCTGATAATGGCAATTGTGTTTTGTTTCAATGATAGTTATACATTGTTAATATAGGGATAGATAGTGTGGTCTGTAGTACAGCTTATTGCTCTACTTAATCTCATCTTTTATCTTGTCTATGAGGCCTAATATATTTTGAGATCCAATCTAACTACTTCTCTTCCATGTTTCCTGGGTTCTTCCATTACGACAGCACATGAAATTTTTTTTTCACTTGGGATCAACAAATTTATTGGTTTCCTTCACAAAATCACCCACATCCATAAGAATCTGACTGTCAGTCTCATATACCATCATTATTATCATCATTACTATTTTTTCTTTTGTCTGCTTTCTTTGCTGGCATGGGTTGGATGGGTGTCATAGTCTGATTAATTTCTTATAGGGTGCTATTGCTCCTAAAGATGGGAGCTTGTATGTGTTATTTGGTTTGGTTTCTTTAGCTGAAAGCCCTTCCTCTTGCCAGCTACTTTACAAAGAGTATTAGGTGCATTTTCTTGTGCCAATACTAGAGATGTTGAATAGTCTTTGGGTAGACAGGATTAAAGGGAATTTCACGGTCTTACACTTTCTCTGCTCATTTTATCAATCACTTTTTTGAGGATTGAACTGAGGGCACATTTTGTGTTGTCAGCACTAGAAAGGTAACCTTGCTCAGCATACACTTGTAGGAGGAGTCTGGTGGGTTCCATCATAGCACTGTCACAGGAAGTGGGGTGGGGAATAAGAAAGGAAGCAATGGCAGCAGAAAGCTAATCTTTAGAGTGTAAGTAGAGAGTACTCAATAATCTAAGGCATGTGCATTTAATCAGGTGACTGAGAAGGGGAATAGAAAGAGAGAGAAAGATAGGTAGAGAAAGGGAGGGCGAGAGACCAATGGCATGAGAAGGGGTAGAATGGATAGAGTGCAAGATATGGGAAAAGGCAGATGTGTGTGTGTGTGTGTGTGTGTGTGGTGGATTCCATTAAAACTTAGTAAAACAGGAATTTTATGTTCAAATATAAATTTACAGAGAAGAGATAAGGATTTTAATTTCTTTTTCTCGAGGCCTTCATCCTATTTGCCGTTATCAGTGACACTAGGTTTCTGTTTTATGGAGTAACAAACATTCTAAGACTAATCTGCCACTGGTTAATTTGATAGTGTCATTCTCTGGTAGTTTTTTTTTTACCCCCCCCCCTCCATTTTTTATAAAAGGTTAGTTCTCACCCCTTAATTATTTTTAGCATGTAGTCATTGACTGGTGATTCAGTTCACCTCCAATTTGATTCAGGTACGTGATGTCAATAGTCCACAAAAATGGTGACATATCGATATCCATCGCTCTGGAATGGAATTTGGGATGAGTTGTCTTGCTTGTCTATAACTTTTAGGTATTATAACACCCAGCACTTTGAGGGAGTCATCCCTGCCATGCTAAAACACTGCCTATCAGTGAACTAGCCGAGCATATACATAGAGTATGTGGTCGATAAATTAAAATTTTTTTTGTTAACAACTGCTATGTTACCAAAAACTGTCTCTTTGGATTTACTTATGCCGTATTCCTTCTAAAGCTATGTTAAATCCCCTTCAGGCTTTTTTAACTGTTGTTTGACTTTCTAAAGAAAAAGACAGTTATTTTTTTCTTTTCTTTACTGCCAGAATAGGAAGCCATTACAGGTGAGATGTGTCATCTGATCATTGAATTTATGTCATGTTTTTAATATGACATTACTACAAAAAACTTCATAATTATAATAATACCACCACCACCATTTTCATCAAGGGCCATCACTTCTACAGGCTGTGTGGAACCATTCTTACCATATGTCAGTATCCCCTGGATGCTATGTAAACTGTACAAAAGAAAATGTCATTTTTAGAATGTTCTAGACTTAGTGTGACAACATTATTGAAGGTCTCTTAGAATTTCCTTTTCACATCTCTTCTTGTTTAGATGCACACACACACAGACACACACACATTACTCAAGCTTGCACTTTCTCATGCACATATACTATACACATGTCAGTGTAGACCAGGTGTCTTTTACTTTTTTCAGTCACTTTGTCGCACTGCAACAAAACCATATATGGGGAGTGGCTTATTTTGATTGAATTTCTTGGAGAGAAGAAAGGTAAAGTTGACTAGAGAGTCTCCACCACACCCTTGGAGATTTAGAAGGCAAATGTCAACTTCTAGAGGGATAAAAGGTTACCTATGATTTGAACCCAAGAAGAATGCTGAAACTAAATCCTGTAAATCCAGCACTGTACCATTTCTGCCATTCCACTGTCTTAAATAGTAAACCAAACTTTAAATCTCACTGCTGCTGATGCGTTTGGTTTATTGAAAACCCAATATATAGCTGGTATTCTTGAACTCTTGGAGGAGTGAAAGGTAATATTGGTCTCGACAGGAATAGAAAGTAAAATTGAAAGGATGGAAACTAAACCTCATTCTTTTATTCTTTTACTTGTTTCAGTCACTTGACTGCAGCCATGATGGAGTGCTGCCTTGGGTTCTAGTCGAAGAAATTGACCCATGGACTTTGTAAGCCTAGTACTTATTCTATCGGTCTCTTTTGCTGAACCGCTAAGTTACAGAGATGTAAATACACCAACATCAGTTGTGAAGCAATGGTGGGGAGACAAACACTGACACACAGGCATGCCTGCACCATGTTCAATCTTGTAGCACCATTTGCTATGTGTGTAGCGCAAGAGACTTAATCTTTATTCATGCGAATATTGATAATAGTAAGAATATTTTGTAAAATTACTATAATTTGGTTCCTCATACTTGTCTTCCATACTCTTAGTCATTATTTCTTCCTTTTCTTTTCTATCTCTTGCTCATCATATACTGAGCTCAGTGGAGATTTGGCTGCTATTTCTAGTAGTTAGTGTAACCACTTACACACTTCTTCCAATAGCTCATGAATCCTCTGCATGTTATTGTCTTTTTGCTTTAGCCTCCAAGTCAACCCTGATCAAGTCGACCTGCTAGAAATAGCTAACTCTCTCTCTCATCACTGCATTTTATAAAAAGAGTAGAAACATGGATTAATGTAGTCCTAGATTCAATAAACCTAAGAAAAACAAACAAAAAAAAACTGGATGGTCATGACCGGAACATCTTTGATTGCAAGTTTACTGGATCAGGTCTGACTTGGGACTAAAGAATACCAACTGTTGATCAACACTGCCCTAAATTTCTATAAAAAAAAAAAAAAAAAAAAATGTTTTCTTCTCTTCTCTGTTCAACCAACCAACCAGCCAACTGTACAACAGAGATGGCAGCAAAGCTGATTGTAATCTAGTATTGATTTGCCTGCAATAGACAGTCCACTGATCCTCTCACGTCGGTTGTACTGATGATGGAATTGTGGTGTTAGTGTGGAGCTGGTGACAAACTGCAGTGCTTGGTTATCATAAATTACATCTTGCCACCACTGATTATATATTTCTCTATAAATGGCACATTAATACTAAATTAAAAGAGGCTGTTGACGTGAGGGATGGCATTAGTTGGGAAGGGCAGTGAAGAATGGAACAACAACAGTTTGAACATTACTGACTTCACAGTGGATATTAAATGGTCTATACTTCTCACTGTTATTGACTTCTTTCTTTCACTTTTTTTGGTGGCATCACGAGGTTTAGCTGCAGTTAAATGTGGGAGGACTTGTAGAGAAGTTAACAGATGTCCTTTCCATCAATATGGCAAAATAAATTCAAAGACTCTGAATCTTTTTTAAAAGATTGTGCTGCTGGTGATGCTGCTGTTAATAATAATAATAATAATAATAATCCTTTCTAACATAGGCACAAGGCCTGAAATTTTGTGGGAGGAGGGTAGCCGATTACATTGACCACAGTACTCAACTGGTACTTGTTTTATCAACCCCAAGAGGATGAAAGGCAAAGTCAACCTTGGCGGAATTTGGACTCAGAACATGAAGATGGACGAAATACTGCTAAGCATTTTGCCCAGTGTGAATAATAATAATAATAATCCTTTCTACTATAGGCACAAAGCCTGGAATTTGGTGGGAGGGGACTAGTCGATTTAGTAGACCCCGAAAGGATGAAAAGCAAAGTCAACCCTGGCAGAATTTGAACTCAGAGCATAAAGGCAGACGAAATACTGCTAAGCATTTAGCTTAGCCTGCTAACCATTCTGCCAGCTTGCCACCTTGATAATGATGATAATAATAATAATAATAATAATAATAATAATAATAATAATAATAATAATAATAATGTTTCAAATTTTGGCACAAAGCCAGCAATTTTGGGGGAGCAGGTAAGTTGATTACATCGATCCAGTGTTTAACTGGTACTTATTTTATTGACCCCAAAAGGATGAAAGGCAAAGTTGACCTCAGCGGCATTTGAACTCAGAAGGTAAACCGCTGGAAAATAAGTACTAGCTGAATAATGGGTCATTTTAATTGACTTACCCCTCTCCTCTGAACTTGCTGACCTTGTGCCAAAATTTGAGACTATTATTATTATTATTATTATTAATATAGAAAGGATTGAGGTAACTCCTCCTGAAGATATAGAGTCAAAATTAAAAGAAGAGTGCCATTTGCTATCTTGTGAACAATATTTCGACATCTCGCGTGTCTTCCACTGGTTCAAAAAATTTGTCACAAGATAGCAAATGGCACTCTTCTTTTAATTTTGACTCTATATCTTCAGGAGGAGTTACCTCAATCCTTTCTATATTAACCAAAATGAAGTAGATTGACAAATTTATTTTTTGAACCAGTGGAAGACACGCGAGATGTCGAAATATTGTTCACAAGATAGCAAATGGCACTCTTCTATTATTATTATTATTATTATTATTATTATTAAGTGATGAAGGTGGTGAGCTGGCAGAATCATTAGCATACTGCGCGAAATGCTTAGCGGTATTTTGTCTGTTGCTATGTTCTGAGTTCAAATTCTGCCAAGGTTGACTTTGCCTTTCTTCCTTTCGGGGGTCAATAAATTAAGTACCAGTGAAACGCTGGCATCGATGTAATTGACTTGTCCCCACCCTCAAAATTCAGGCCTTGTGCCTACAGTAGAAAGGATTATTATTATTATTAGGTGGCAAGCTGGTAGAATTGTCAGTACACTGGACAAAATGCTTAGCAGCATTTCATGTCATCACATTCTAAGTTCAAATTTTGTTGAGGTCAGTTTTGCCTTTCATCCTTTCGGGGTCAATAAAATATGTACCATTTGAGCACTGGGGTTGATGTAATTTATTTACCCAAAATTCAGACCTTGTGCCTATAGTAGAAAGAATTATTATCATCATAATCATCATTATTATTATTATTATTATTATTATTTATTTATTTATTCATTTATTATGGATTGGCACAGTCATTAAAACTGTCAGGTAAAAATACCTTGTTGATATTTGCTGTGGGCCCTTGCTGAAGTCAACTTTTGCCTTTTGTCCCTGCAAGGCTGTAAAATGCTTCGTGGTATTTTGCTTGTCTTTACATTCCAGGTTCAAACTCTGCTGAGGTTGACTTTGCTTTGCATCCTTTTGGGGGTCAGTGAAATAAGTACTGGGGTTGATGTACTAGCCCCATCCCCCCAAATTCTGACCCTGTGCCTATATTAGAATTATTGGTTATTATTTATTTACTTTGGATTGACACAATCATTAAAAGTGTCAGGTAAAAATATTTGTTGATATTTGCTGTGGGCCCTTTATCTTCCTAGATAAAATCTTGCTGAAGTCAACTTTTGCCTTTTGTTCCTACAAGGCTAATAAAATACAGTACCAGTTGAGTACTGGGCTCAGTGTAATTGCCTAATCCTCTTCCCCCTAAGCTGCTTAAATCAGAAACATTTATAAAAAAAAAAAAGAGCAGTGGATAAGAGAATTTGTAGGGCATTGGCCTGATCGATGCTTTGTTATGTTTACTTTGATCTCGTTATGTATTGATATTAAATTGCAACGCGGTCAATTTAGCTTTTCAATATAAAAAAAAAAAAAAAAAAAAAAAAAAAAAAAAAAAAATTCATATTTCTATCATTGAAATAAGAGGTGAAATTATAATGACTTTCGCGAAGGCATGAAATTACATCTCTCACTCCTCCCTGTTGAACTTTATATAGGGTCTGTACGTAGTTGTGAGAGACAAAAGATGAAGCATTAGTAGTAGCAGTATTTGAAATTTTGCTGTTGCTGCTGTTACTATTACTACTACTACTAATAGACAGCTTTTGATCTGTTAGAGGAAATAAATTAATCTATCTCTTCCTAACCCTATAACACACCTCCTCACTTCTATATATATATATCCTCTCTCTTTCTCTCTCTCTCTCTCTCTCTCTTCCTCCTCCTCCTCCTCCTCCTCCCTGTTCACTGCCCAACCAGCCTCTTCTGATATTACATCTGTTACTGTGTAGTGTAAGGCGCTGCCATTTAAGTATAATAATAATAATACTAATGTTACTACTACTACTACTAATAATAATAATATTGGTGGTGGTGGTGGTGGAGGTGTGGTGATCGTAGACAACATATATTTTGAAGTAGAGAGGTGTTGTGGGGTGGGGTGGTTTAATAGAGATTTCTGTATCAAATTTCCTGTCTGCCCTCAATTCTCACATCATACCCCACTCACCAATTTATCTACCTAGCCACACATCCATCTCCTACATCCCATCTGCTAAAACACACACATCTCTTTCTCTCTCCCTCCCTCTCTCTCTCTCTCCCTCCCTCTCTTTCTCTCTCCCTCCCTC
>NC_069005.1:22481440-22515617 GCF_001194135.2 Octopus bimaculoides | reverse complement strand
CCCTCCCTCTCTCTCTCTCTCCCTCTCTCCCCTTATTGTTTGGAAATTTACGTTGAAGATTTAAATTGAAATTTTTCAACACTAAACATGAATGTTTTTTTTTTTGTTTTGGGGATTTACCAATTTTTTTTAAATCTCAGGTTTCTTTACTATTCCTACTCTGTGTGTGTGAGAGAGAGAGTCACGGATGGGTAGTACATTTCATTTTGATTTTTATATTTAATTTTTCTTTTAAACTCTCGGTGACATATTACATTTATAACATTAGTCCCCTAGCATTGCCACAGTAAACTAGTAACATATATTAATCTTTGTATGTCGAGTTATGAATATAAAAACAATTTAATATTATGTTTCTTTTACTTGTCTCATTGGACTGTGGCCATGTTGGGGCACTGCCTCGACAGATTTAGTCAAACAAATTGACTCTAGTACTTATTTTTAAGTCTAGTGCTTATTTCGTTGGTCTCTTTTGTTAAACTGCAGGTATAAAACAAGCCGACACTGATTGGCAAGCAGTAGTGAGGGGAACAAACACACACACACACATATGAATGACTTCCTTGCAATTTCCATTTACCAAATTCACTCATAAGGCATTGGTCAGCCCAGGACTATTGTAGCAGACACTTGCCCAAAGTGCTGTACATGGTTGCAAACCAAATTTCTTAACCAAACAGACATAGCTACACATGATTGAAGAATCACTCATTACTTTTAATAGTCTTCATCATCATCATTGTAATTTAACTTCAGTTTTCCATGCTGGCATGGGTTGGATGGTTTAACCTGAACTGGTAAGACCAGGGGTTGCATTAGGCTCCATTGTCTGTTCTGGCATAGTTTCTATTGCCAGATGCCCTTCCTAATGCCAACCATTTTACAGAGTGTACTGGGTGCTGTTTATGTGGCACCAATGCTTTTAATGTGATGCCATCACCAGTGCTTTTTATGTGGCACCAACACCAATGCTTTTAATGTGGAACCACCACCAGTGCCTTTTATGTGGCACCAGCACCAGTGCCTTTTATGTGGCACCAGCACCAGTGCCTTTTATGTGGCATCAGCACCAGTGTTTTTTATGTGGGACTAGCACCAGCGCTTTTAACGTGACACCAGCACCAGTGCTTTTTATGTGGTGCCAGTACCAGTGCTTTTTACGTGACACCAACACCAGTGCTTTTTACATGACATCAGCATGAGTACATATTTATTAAATTATTCTGACAAAAGCTAGCAGGCTGAAATTCAGTCATTTACACCCAGGATTAGTTTTTAACTGAAATAATAATGCTGTAAAATATTAAGTAAAAGGGCATTTTCTTTTTGTTTAGTTAAATTTTGAAACAATGAAATTGAAGGTAGGAGTAAATTCCATCGGCTGGCTATCCGGTATTTCAGCTTTTAACAATACCTTAATAGATGATTTGGTGTCAGTTTCACAGCTCCTCGTTATGTTCTGTGTCTGTGCATCACTGTTGTTTAGCTCTAGATTGTCCTTGATCAAGCAGACATTATCAAAAGTATTCCAGCTGTGACCATCCTGTCTTGTTTTCAAATCTAGTGTATTGCTGTGTATTGGCATCACTCTGTTTAGTGTCACCCTGGTTGCAGAATTGTTAGTGCATTGGACGAAATACCTTGAGGCATTTCTTTCAACTTATGCTGAATTCAAATTCTGCTGGGGTCAACTTTGCTTTTCATTCCTCTAGCATTGATAAAATAAATATCAGTCAAGGACTGCAGTTGCTGTAATTGAATGCCACCTCCCACCACTCCATCCTTAAAATTGCTGACCTTGTTGCCAAAATTAGAAAGAATATATTATTGAATGTAATAATGTCTGCAAAATATATTCACAAATGCTCTAGAATGTTTTGTCAGTGATGTTCCTGGAGGTTGTACAGGGTTATGGGTCTTTCACCATCAGACCCTTTTTCTCTAACAGCTAAGTTATTGGATGTAAATAAGTAAACACCTGTTGTTGAGAGGTGTATATAGGTATGCATGTACACACATGGAGCTGGTCCTCAGTAGTATAGTGGTATGTATCCCTGCCTGTCACACAGGAAACTGAGGTTCAATTCTTCACCAGGGAGGCTAGTTATATTTTCCCCTTGCAGTGCTCCAGTATGGCCACAGCCTTAGGGCTGAAACATATAAAAGAATAAAAGAATATATACATATACCAAGGGCACTCACACAGTTTTTGTCTACCATATTATATTTCACTCTCAAAAGCATTTATTGAACTCCCTGAGGCTTTAGTAGAAGTCACTTGCCCAAGATGGCATGTGGTGGGACTGAACCTAAAACCATACAGTTGTTGAGTAAATTTCTTAACCACACAACAGCCATGCACAAAGTTAATTTTTAATGTTGAATTTTGTTGTTACTCACCATACGTTAATGGATTAGCCATGCAATGCCCGTCACTTTTTACATCTTGTAAATTTGTTTTAAAATAAAGTGTAATTGAAAATTACTGTTCCCATAGCTTTACCTAAAGATTTGCAAATTCATTAACCTCGCATTTGATATAGAGCTTTACTTTTACATGCAATTAATTGCTCCTATTATCACAATTATATTCTAAATTAATTTCTTTTTTAAACAAAATTGATTTAGATTAACAATCAGTAATTAAACATTGTGGGTACCTGTTACGTGCTATCAGCCACAACTTTGGTTTCACTTGGCTTGACAGGTCTTCTTGAGCTCAAATTCATACATGTGTATATGTATGAATATGTATGTCCTTTTCATTAAATAGATCTATTTATGTTTATCTTATTAAAACAAATTCTATAAAATAATGAGAATGAATTTAAATCAAAAGTAAAAAAAACAACAAAAAGCCCAGAAATTGCATGCATTCCTTCATAGTGCTTTGAATTTGGAAATCATGCAACAGTAGAGTACCTGAAGGATTTCTCTCTCTCTTTCTCTCTCTCTCTCTCTCTCTCTCTCTCTCTCTCTCTCTCTCTCTCTCTCTCTCTCTCTCTCTCTCTCTCTCTCTCTCTCTCTCTCTCACACTCACACACACAGACAGACTTTTGGCTATGCCATATGTAACCTGTTCAGGATGGCGGGTTAGCAGGATATTTCGCTCATTGGGTGCTTTGCTCTGCGTGATGTAAATGTAATCCCCACCTCCTGTCAACAGAAGTGAATAGTGACACTTGCATTGAGAGTTGTAATTGACAAATATTGTCGACAATTGAAAAGTGAATGGAAATATAGTTCCACTGAAAGTTTGCCAGTGGCAGCAGTGACTGCTGCTGATTATTGATATTGTTTACTCTGTTTTTTAACCCTTCAACATTTAATCTGGCCATATCCAGCCCAAATATTCTACTTGCTTTATGTTCAAACTGGCCAGATCCAGCCTCTCACACCCACCAAACATTTGACAGAATAATCTGAATGCTAAAGTGTTAAGCATAAGACATTTCAGACTTGTAAATATCTCCCCCTTGAATGAATATAATGACTCAAGTAATGTAGGCCTTGTAGACAAATGCATGTGGACATGAACCCACAAATGAAATAATATCCTAAGAATAAGCAGGAGCAAATACACAAGCATAATTGACCAATTCAGGGTTTCTCTTTCTTTGCTCTCGAAGCTGTAAACTTGTGTCACTTCATTAAAAGCAATGCTTTTCAACAACTCTCTTTCAGTTGATAATATCTCAAAATTGGAAAGATTTTACTATCCTATGGTAGAATTCAAATAGTTCTTTATAAGTTCCCACTTTGCCGATCATTAGAAGTAATTTTAGGCTTAGTGAAAGGATTAAGAGAGATTTCTATGAAGCCCCATTCAGTTATGAATGTAACTACAAAATATGGAAATGCAACAAAAACTTGATAATGAAACACAGCTAAACATAAGTAGTCGATGGTAATAAGTAGTGACTATAAAAACATGAAAAGTCAATGGAAACATCGATGTAAACAACAGCATGTGTTTGTAACACGGGTAGCTTTGAAAACCCTTTATTGAATTAGGAACAGTTAATCACCTAAGCTCATTCTTTGGAAGCTACTCAGAGAATTTAGCAGTGATTATCCTGCCCTTTCAATGGTCTATTATATGGAACTGTAGCCAAAATAATCCATCTCCTTTAGTAGTGAGTATACTGTTGATGCCATGAACAATTCCACCTACGAATGAAAATGGTATTTTTGTACTGCTCTCTATCATGTCCATTCTATTTGTCCAACAGAACTTAGATCAACTGCTAAAAGTTTGATTTTTTTTTTTTGTCTGAAGCATATCAAAGAAATGAATAGAAAAAGTTTCTGCAGGCACAGGCATGGCTGTGTGGTTAAGAAGCTCACTTTGCAACCATGAGCTTTTAGGTTCAGTCCCACTGCATGGTATTTTGGGCAAGTGTCTTCTACTGTAGCCCTAGGCTAACCAATTCCTTGTGGGTGAATTTAGTAGGTGGAAACTACGTGGAAGCTTTATGTGTGTTTGTGTTTGTCCCCCACCAGTTTACAACCAGTATTGGTTTGCTTACATCTTGTAACTGAGTAGTTTGGCAAAATAGACCAATAAAATAAGTGTCGGATTAAAATCTCTCACTCCCAATATCTCGGTGTTTCTCTTGAGTTACCAGGACAATTCTAGCAACCCAATAGAAACACTGCTTCTTCACTTTTGTGAATCTCAAATTTTTTTTTAAAAAACCTAATTTGTGTTCTATAATTCTGAGATTTTCTTAAATGACTCAACTCTGTTACATTTCATCTCAAAGAATCATCAGATAATTTTAAATGTTGCTTGATTTTGTCCTGTTGGTCATTCTGCTTTGTATTTTTCTCACCTCTGCAATGATCAGTTGCTATTAAATCTTGTTGCCTTTCTTCACTTAATGAAATCTACATTAAGACACTAAATGGTTTCATGATAATGGTATTATTATTCAGTCCTCAGTCTCTCTATGGTGATAACCAGTGGCCATTGTAAGAAACAGGCAAACATTTGTCATTGACTATTCACTAATGATAAATCACTTCTGCTTTCTAGATGCTTATCTACTTGCTAACATTGAAGGTCTCCTAGATAGAATCTACAAACTGGATCTGAAAGCTGCATACCATTAGATTCCACTCCATAATGATGAATAGAGATAAACTGCGTTTTCAGTTGATAGATGCTTATTCAAGTCTACATTGTTCCCCTTTGGAGTAATTAATGCCATAAGCTCTTTTCAAAGAGTGACTAATGACATAATATCCAACAACTATATCAAAGGAGTTCATGCAGTGTTGATGGTTATTGTTGTTAGCAAAATTATTAAGGAGCAATTGAAACATCAGTTTCAGTTTTTGGCACAAGGCCAGCAATTTCAGAGGAGGTGCTAAATTGATTACATTGACCTTGCTGCTCAACTGGTACTTATTTTATCGACCCCTAAAGAATGAAAAGCACAGTTGACTCTGGTGGCATTAAGACACAACGTAAAAACAGATGAAACACTGCTAAGTATTTTGCCCAGCATGCTAACGATTCTACCAGTTCACCACCTTTAACTGAAATATATTGAGCTAAGTTCTGAAAATTATTTGGAACTTGGTTCAGTGTATTTCAATTATCAAAGAACTTAACATTACATTAAGATATGACAGTTCTCTTCTCTACCAAACATCTATTTGTTATCTAGGATATGAAAATAGAAAACACTTCTCTTCTCTTAAGTTTCATACAGACAGTTTTATCTTTGTATAAGCTAAAGATCAATCCAGTTAAACTTAATGATGCTAGTCAGCATTATGCTCCTAATATCAAAAACCAAGATGGTTGGATTGACACAATCTTGATTGAAAATAGTCTCATCTAGAAATCTGAGCTCCATAGGTAATCAATCAAACTCTGGTTTTGTTGAAGAGAGTCCAATTAGTGTTTGCTGTGATTTTGATTTGTTGAAAAGTTTGACGCAAACGAGCTCTGATGAATGTTCTGTCAATGATAGCTGCAGTGACATGCCGAGAAGTTGCATTCAACAAGTATATGAGCTGAAGGAATCCAATATTGATCTGCTTATTGAAGAAGAAATCATGACTACATCTCTTTGAATTTCTTTGTCTCTCAAAAAGGGCCTTGAAAAGCACTGGAAAGACTAAATCTTTAATCCGGTAAAAGCTGCAGAAATCATTATTTACCACTTCCAGTCCTTGTACATTATGATGTACTTATGGTAGTGGAAGACTGGAAGCCTGTCATTTGCAGTAAATGTGGATATTTACAATTATGCTCTGAATACTTAGGTAGAATGTTTTAGACGAATAAAATGGTTCTGATTCCTGGCAACTGTTTCTCATCGCAATTTAAGTAAAACTATAACAAACTTAAAATAGTGCTAATGTAATTTATATGCATGTGCACTATGTGTATGCATGCATGCATATATATATATATATATATATATATATGTTTGTATGCATACACACACATTATATATATATATATATATATATATATATATATATATATATATGTATGTATACACATATATGCACACACATACTTGTATATATATATTTCTACACATAACACATTTATAATGTTTATATACGCACATACATACACATATAAGAAGTGTATGACTCTAACGTCATACAGTTCTTATAAATACCAAAGCATTTAAAATGTTTCCATTAACCCAAACAGAAGTGGCAGCATGCCAAAGTCCCATAGGAAAAGCAGCTATTACTTCGCTTGAAGTTTTTAATGGAGAAGAAGTAGGAACTCTCTATAAAGATGTTTTTTTATAAACGACTGCTTTATGTACTTCAGTAAGATGTTTTTTTTTTTCTTTTGGCAGTCATTGCAAATAGCCATTCATGCAGGGCAATACTAAGTTTTGTGGTAAATTTTATCTTACAAAGAGCAGTACTTTTTCTCTTTGTAAGAAATTGGTAATGTATTTTTTTTTTTTTGGACAGTGAAATGGCTATATGTGGAGACAAAGTATAAGCTTCGGTATTTTTCCTAACTATTTCTGTAAAAGTGTCTTTGCTGGTGCTGCATAAAAGCACTCAGTACACCTGGTAAAGTGGTTGGTATGAGGAAGGGCATCCAGCAGTGGAAATCATGCCAAAACAGACATGGAGCCCAGGCAGCTCTTCAGCTGGCCAGCTTCTGTTAAACTGTCCAACTCATGCTAGCATGGAAAATGGACATGAAGTGATGATAGTGGTGGCAGTAGTGATAAAGAAGAAGAAGAAGAAGAATTTCTTCTGAAACACTGCACAAAATTTTTATTGCTTATCATTTTAGTGTCTCCTCTGTGGTCACCCTACTTCCCTGCCATTATGGTGTCATTATATCTAGGACTCTGTTAGAACTTTCTTAAGATGGCTGGGTGTCTCTTCAGTGAAATTTGGCTGCTATTTCTAACACATGGAGTTACCACATGGAGGCCCTCTCATTGGCTCTGACCATATCTGGTATTGATATTGTTTACTCTTGTTCGACACAGAAGTTGCAGGCTAAAAGAGGCTTTGTGGCAGGTCCTGCCCCAGATGGCTTGAATGGGATTAATGAATATTTCTAGAGGCTCACTGTCACCTTAGAGGATGCAGAGGGGCTGGCACAGGACTGTCGGCATTGGAGAGCACTGGTAGACCTGGTCAGCTCTACACATGATGACATCTCTGAGACCACTAACCTGGGATAACCCCAGCCATAACCAAGCAAGCAGCTGTTAATGTTAATGCTGGGTTTGGTATTTTCATTAGTTTAGATTTTTTTTTTTTTTTTTTACTTAGACAAAAATACTGACTCAGCTTATTACCTTATCCATTCTGCATTAATAATTAAGTACCTTTCATCAGTTATTTATGCTCTACGATGAGGGAGACTATGTGCAGCTCTGTTTCAAACATGAAGGCTGAAGCAATGTCATTGGCTGAGAGAAACACATGTTTATCTACCACTGCATTCCATAAATGATTGATTGCTTGTTTGCCTAATTTATAAAAAAAGGAAAAATTCATTATTACATGACTAATTGATTGTGGTCACAAGATTAATTTTTGTAGTGAGGGAAGTGTTTAGTTGGTTAGCTGTGTTTGTGTGTGTGTAATGGTACTTGTTTTATCACCTTTAAAAGGTGATGACTATTAATTAGGCTTTGAAATTCCTTACACTTTTAATTACATTAACTAGCTATTTTAATGTCTCGTATATTGATATTTATGAGTATAATGGCAGTTAATCTGGTCACAGTAGGTAATAGGTATGGATTAAGATTAAAGATTGTGTTGCTAGTTACTCTGGTTGCAGTGGACATGGATATGGATTTAGATTTTATGTTTGTGTTAGCCCATGTTTATCAACAGCATTCTGAGTTCAAATCATATCAAAGTCAGCGAAGAACCATTAGCTGAATAAAGAATCGAATGCGAAAAGAAGAGTTCGATGTGTTTTTATTTTTCATTTTTGTAATATGACAGTTATTTTTATATAATGTAATTTGTGCATGTACAAGCAAGCATGCGTGCATGCATGCGCGCGCGTGTGTGTGTGTGTGTGTGTGTGTGTGTGTGTATCATATTCACAAAATGACTGCAACTGCTTAGTATTTCATTGTCTGAGACAGAAGGTGAAGAAATGAGATGATAAAGAGCGATAGGAGGGATATGAGGAAGGGGCAGGTTGTGCCCTTACAGATCTGCACATGATCAGAGGGTGAGGGGTTGTATCCTCATGTGCATGTGCTGGAGCACAGTACTTAGGCATCTGTCTATTCAAGCATATGTCAGTTTTGTGCATGTGCTCTTGTGTATGCATGCATTTACAAGCACCTTAGTACATGTATATACTGTTGTATGAGTGCTTATATATACCTGTACCAATAAGTATATACACATAGATCATTAACATACACAATTGTATATTATTTCTGCATTTTCACTTCCACTTAAGAAAGCGTGTGTGCACACATGCACACACATGCTGATTTTAGTGTTGTGCAGTGAAAGAGCAACATCCAAAAATAAATAGTTCTCTGTAGGGTGTAAAATTTACTGCATTTGTTTATATAATTAAATGATGGACTCTCCTTTTGAAGACAACCTATGAGCGTTCAGCTTTAGCTGAATGACCTGCACAAATGATTTGTTTATAGTGATGAAATGTATGTGATGTACATTAGCTCAATCCCGCCATCAAATTGACATTTCCTGTACAGGTGCATGATGTACCACATGTTGGGTGTACAAGTGATCATAGAGCAACATGAGATGAAGTGTTTTACTCAAGAACACAAGCACCACCTGGTCTAGGAATTAAAACCATGATCACGTGATTGTGAATGCAACACCTTAACCACTAGGCCATACACCCTAATAAATAATCATTGTATTATTAATTAAAATTCATGTTAACTAAATAAAGCTAAACAAACAGCACCAATTACAGCAGTCTGTTCATCAAAGTCAATATACCAGGATATTGTCCTTATCCTGCTGTTAGGTATGAGGGAAGGGACTCAATGAGGTTTTAAGAATTGTAAAATAAAGTTTTAAGGAAAAAAAAAGAGGGTTGCTTAACCCTTTCTATTGCAACACACCTGAGGTTACCCAGCATCTGGTTATATGATATAATGTCTCTTATTTTAAATGGTTCATATTTAAAATTAAAACTTATAATTTTGTTAAGAACATTTACGCTAACTCATGAAGCAAACATCTGATCAATCTGATGTTTTTATGTTACTAAATCTCTCCAAATTCTTGATTTAGTTTTGGAAAATAAACATATTGATGGCATGTTTGATTAGAAATATAGTCACAAAATGGTTGAAGATTTTTCTTCAGCTCTAGATCTTTGCATAGTTATCTCCTCTGTTTTTCTTTCTTTCTGTTTTTTTCTCCTTCTTGTTATAAATCCCTGTATTTTTGTGAACAACAGCATCATTTGGTTGCAGGTTTCCATAAGACTAATCGCTGGTTTATTGCACTTACGATGACAAGAAGGTGTATGAGAAATGCATGCAGAATATATAGCACGAAATGCTTTTTGATTGAATGATTTGCTCTGTTGGTTTTTCTCATTAACGTACATCGGTGCACACAGGTGAAAAACACACACACACGGAGAGAGAGAGAGAGAGAGAGAGAGAAAATTAATGGCTTTAGGTTGGTTTCAACAGTGACTGTTCCAATGGTTCAGTCAACTGAACTACCTACTCAAGGAGCATATAAATGGCTGAGTATTCCAGTTGCACGTAATCTTTTAATATTTTACTTGTTTCAGTCATTAGACTGTGGCCATGCTAGAGCACGGCCTTGGGGAATTTTAATCAAATTGATTAATCCCATTACTTATTTTCTTTTTAAGCCTGGTAGTTATTCTCTTGGTCTCTTTTGCCGAATCCCTAAGTTATGAGGACATAAACACACCAATACCAATCAGTAGTGGGTGATGCCCACACACACACGACAGGCTTCTTTCAGTTTCCATCTACCAAATCCACTCACAAGGCTTTGGCTGGCCTGAGGCTATAGTAGAAGACATTTGCCCAAGGTGCCATGCAGTGAGACTGAACCTGGGACCATGTGGTTGAGAGTTGTTCTTAATGCAATTCCCAGGCAGAATCTGTGAGTAAGGAGACTGGACTTTAGATTATTAGTTTAGTCCATCTCCTGGCCTTCCACACAGTTTCTCTCTATGCAGTAACTGGATGGTTGATTGATACAGCACATCAGATGGTGTGTGTAGGTGGAGAGATGGATGGATGAATACTGAGTTCATACGAAATGTGTAGAAGGGAAGGATGGATATTAGGTTCGCCATATCAGGCGCGTGTGAGTGTAAATCAAAGCGATATTTTACAAAAATAAAGCTCTCACTTTGAAGGCTTGAGATCAACCCTAAGATGCAAAAGACATTTGCTCAAGATGTCACACAGTTTTGGATTAAACCTGGTTTCTTCTGATTGTGAAGTCAACTAGATAGCCAAACTTACAACTATACACCCATATTTACTACATACTGTCTGTCTGTCTGCCTGTTGCTTGAAAGGATGTTTACAGTTGTTGTATTTAGATAGGACTGGCTGAGAACATCTGACACCTCCATTTGCCAGCTGCTCAGATCAAATTATACTTCAAATTCATTTATTTACCCCTGCAATTTCTTTCTTTAAATTTTGTTTTGTTTGTTTTTGATGGGGAGGAGTAGTAGTAGTAGGATGGGGAGGGGAGAGCTATATTTTTGTAAAATATTGCTTTGATTTACACACACACACACACACACACATACACATACACACACCTGATATGGCGAACCTAACATCCATCTTTCCCTTCTACACATTTCGTATGAACCCAGTATTCACCCATCCACATACACACACCATCTGATATGCTGTACCAATCAACCATCCAGTTACACATCTGCCATAGTGTATCAGCATCTATCCATCCACAAATGAAGTGTATAAAAAAAATTAGTTCTCTCAGAGACAAAGATTACAACTTTAATATAGTGGATAAAATGTATGGTCATTAAAGGAGAATAAAAAATTTTATATCTTTTACTTGTTTCTGTCATTAGGCTGTGGCCATGCTGGGGCAGTCTTGAAGAATTTTAATCGAAATCATCAACCCCAGTACTTAATAATTTTTGTAAAGCCCGGTACCTATTCTATTGGTCTCTTTTGCCAAACTGCTAAGTTACAGGGATGTAAACACACCAACATCATTTGTCAAACAGTGGTGTGGGACAAACACGTACACAAAGATACACACATATATATGACAGGCTTCTTTCAGTTTCCATCTACCAAATCCACTGACAAGGCTTTAGCCAACCCGAGGCTGTAGTAAAAGACACTTGCCCAAGTTGCCTGTCAGTGGGACTGAATCCAGAACCATGTAGTTATGAAGCAAGCTTCTTACCACACAGCCACATCTGTACCTATTATTCATTAAAATAAAAATTTCATTAACCAAAACCACCTCTGTTCCTCGTATGTATTTTATATGTATGATACTGAAGAGAGGAAATATCGTGTTCCATGCGATGTGTTTATAAATATTTTTGTCTATATACGGTCGGTCCTGTTTTTTTTTTTCCAGCTGTTTGAATAATCAGTGGTATTAAACTCAGTTACAATCTTTAATATTGTGTGTGCATGCTTATGTGCATCTGTGTAGATATATATGCAACTTCCTGTTACCCATATCTCAGTAAACTAATTTGGAAAAGAGTTCACACTAGATATTAACCATATTAATTAAAATCTCAATTGTCTTTGCCTCTCAGCCACTTGAGGCTAATGTGTGTGTTTATTTGTATACAGTTTTGTTTTTATTGTAGTACAAATGTATAAAAAAAAGTACTTAATACACTCATGTTAGACATGTATAGAATCTGATATGTTTGTCATATATATATATATATATATATAAATAAGGTAAACCTAATTACATATCCGGACTAGGGTTTCATTTAATTGGTCTTTTGCTCTATGTTATTGAACAGAGGGTGTTGAATTTAACTTTAAGCCATTTAACTATCATCATATTTTTCTCCATTCATTAATGTGTTTTAGTCAACCTAAAGTCCAACTGAATGAAACATAAGATCCACATACATGATCATGCTTACTTTACATATGACAAACATACATCCTCATGCCTTGCATCATGTAGAAGTACTTTTTATAGGAAGTTTGTTTTTTTAGTATGGTTATATGTGTGTGTGTTCTGTGGTGGGGTAGAAATTGTGCTGTAATAATTTTTTTCTTTTTGTGTGGTACTGTTTGAATAACTGCTTTTTTTTTTTTTTTTTTTTTTTTTTTTTTTAAATACAAGAAAGTATTTTATCTCAATTTATCTGTATGTATTCTGTGTGTATTTACTCTCATTTTTATTTCATTATCTAGGCCCGGATAGCATTTTTACAAGGGGAACGAAAAGGTCAAGAAAATTTGAAACAAGACTTAGTACGAAGAATAAAAATGTTAGAATTTGCATTGAAGTCAGAAAGGTAAGAAAACCTCTTGTGTTTTTTGTTATTAATTAGCAGCACTCCATGTTTGATTGTTGATAGTAAGTTCTGTGAGAACATAGTTTCATTGATAAGGAACAATTTCATTGTGTTTAGTTACTGTTGTTACTAAGTGATGGTTACAATTGTTGCTAAGGGATGATTAAAACTGGTGCTTAAATACACTGATTTATTTTATGGATAGCAAATGAGTAATGGTAACAGTAATGTTATTATACCTACTTTGTACACTCATCAATGTATGGTAGGTGTGTTTAATATTTTTAGTGTAAGGATACAACATAATTTTTTATTTGAGTTCTGCCAACTATAAAATCCGTCTTGTTAACAAATATTTCCACAGTACAGAAATCAAATATAACAATGCTCATCTACTAAAAGGGTAAAGACCCCCATCGGTCATGAATGACCATGGGATTGCACCTAGAAAGTTCCCCTCTGAGGTACAAGTCTGGGCAAGGTTGTTTATGGAAGACCAGCAGTCACCCATGCATACCAGCCTCCCCTCTCCGTGCCACCCATGTTATCAAGGGAAAGTAAAGGTCGATACAGCTTGGTACCAGAGACATCGCAAATCATTTCTACAACTGAGTGAACTGGAGCAACTTGAAAAATAAAGGGTCTTACTCAAGAACACAACATACAGCCCAGTTTGGGAATCAAACTCACTACCTCATGATTGTGAACCCGACACTCTAATCAGTGGAGCCATGTGCCTTCACAATTATCTATTAACCTCTACAGTAATAGTGGTTTCAAATTTTGGCACAAGGCCAGCAATTTCAGGAGAGGGATACATTGATTACATTGACCACAGTGCTCAACTGGTACTTATTTTAATGACCTTGAAAGGATGAAAGGCAAAGTCAAAATTGGTGGAATTTGAACTTGGAACACAAAGGTGGATAAAATGCCACCAAACATTGTGCTTGCAAACGGTTCTGCCAGTTCGCTGCCATACTTTGCATCTATATTGTTTTCAAATTTTGACATTAGGCCAGCAGTTTTGTGGATGGGGGTAAGTCAATTACATCAACCCAGTACTCAACTGGTACTTATTTTATCAACCCTGAAAGGATGAAATGCAAAGTTGACCTCAGCAGAATTTGAACTCAACGTGAAGACAGACAAAATGCTGCAAAGCATTTTGCCTGGCATGCTAACAATTCTGCCAGCTCACTACTTTACCCTTAACAGTAATAATGATGATAACAATGGTGATGTCAAACAGTTTGCAGTGTGGCAGTGGTGGTAGTGGTGCTGATGGTAAAGTTCTAGGAAAGCTGTCTTCATGATGCAGGTTCAATTCTTATTTGACTCATCTCGCCAGTAATTTCACAAGGGCTATGCTCAGAGTGTTTCTACTGAAGCATCAACTACATAGATAATTTAATTATGGAGAGTTACTGAAATAAATAATTTAAAAGCAAGATTATATTGTATGGTATGGCCTTTTTAATCCATTAGGATATATAAACACTTACATGCATGCATACACACATACATGCTCATGACAAACTTTGCACAGTTTCTTTCTATCAAATTTCACCTTACAAGGTATTGCACAGTGCAGTGGTACCTGGGGCCAAGTGAACTTCTTAAACTCACAGTTTAAAAAGAATTCTTTTTTTTAAGTCTTATTTTTCTTTCTTTCTATTCCATTTCTCCACTCTAAGACAAACATACCTGGTGGGTGTGACTGTACCAGCTTACTATTTAACTCTTTTTTTTCTCTTTTTTTTTTTTTCATTTATTTTATATAAAAATCTCTTCCCTATTGGCTATTTTCTTTCTTAATGGCTTTGCATATCTCTCACAACCAGAACCTCCAGTGGTGCCAATGGTTTGCTATTTTAAGGAGCAATCTCTCACTCACCCCACTTTGCTTCTACTCCTTACTTTCTTGTCAAAATATCAGAAAGGGGCTACAAAGAGGTTCAGCCCTACTGCCCCTCTTTGATGAAACTCTCCTTGCCCTTCCTCTCAGTCCCTCTCTCTTTCTCTCTGTGTATCTCTCATACCCCACCCCATCCTCCTCACTGACATGGTGACGCTGTGGCATGCTCTATTTGATTTGTGCTTGCAACAACTTATTTATTATATCCATATTTAGAAAAGGTACAAATAATCTTAGAGATAAGAGATTACAGATAGAGTGACTAGCAGGGCCCCTCCCCCGTACACACTCCTCTGTTTATATATTAAATATTCCTTGCATATTCTAAGTCACACTGATGAACTTCACTCCCTTCTGTTCCTCCCCCCTTGTCTTGCTTCATCCTCCTCCCTTTCATTTTTTTTTTTTAAACAGCTCAGCAACTAATCCCCTTTGCACAACAGTAAAAAAAAAAAAGAATTAGAGAATTATTTATAGGGTTTATTTTTATCCTTGATGAATTTTCCCCAATTAGTCTGTCCTTGCAATATCTCCTCATCTATCACATCAACCCTGTGGCAATAAAAGAAATAATTACTATTATTATTTTGGCAGGGATTAGAAAAAAAATCTCCCCTTCCTATCAGGACAAGTGTATGTGTGTGTTTCTCTAGCTCTCACCCGCCTCTCTATTTCCCTCCCGTTCACATCCTACATTGAGTTACTGGCAACTCATTGGTGAGCATGACATCAAGTGTTAAAGGTTATGGATTTATTTTAGGGGTCTGTAGGCAGTGAAATGTAACTCTATTGGGAGTTTAAGTGGACTCAGTATCACTCTACTTCCCCCCTCTCTCTTTTTCACCCCTAATCTTTATAACTCGTTATTATGTCCCCTACCTCATCCCATATAATTGATGACATTTATAGCAAAGGCAGCCCCTGAGCCCCATCTCACCATTTACCCCTTCATTTCTTTCAATCTCTACTCTCTATTTCTACCCTTTACATGTCATCCGTCTCTCCATCCCCCACCTCCCACCTATCCATTATATGTATATATGATGAAGCCTGTGAATTTGTTTTTGGTCTTCAGGCAAATCTCATGAGTGGTAATTCACACTTAGCCTCAGCTTATAATTCAGTCAGCTGAAAGCCTTATGAGAAAACTTGAGTTTCACTCAATGTTGATTTCAGCTGAATCTATTAAATTATTTAAATTCTACTTCTAATATTGAGTATGTAACTTTTCTCCTGTTTGTTAACACACACACACTACTACTATTACTACTACTACTTACCTGAAGATTGGAGTGATGAAATTCAATTCTGGAATATATTTATTGAAGCTGAAACTTCATATTTTATAACTCTGAGTTTCATGTCTTTGATCATCAGATATCCTGCCTTCAACAGAAGGGCATATAAGATAATGTAGTCCTGTATAGCTCTAAATAACAATGCTTCTAACCATAACACATGCAATGATGCATAAGCACATGCATAGCTGCTTCATTAAGAAGTTGACATAGTAATCATGTGGTTCAGGGATAAGCATTATTCAGCAGATGACTTACTAAGATTATACATCCACCGGGCTATTTCCCATGTAACCCTGACCAGGTTCTTATTGGATATTATACTTTGCCAAAAGGTGGTGGTTTTTAGTCTACTATAACTCCAGCCTTGCATGTGGATTTGGTAGCTGGAAACTGAAAGAAGTCTGTCCATCCATCCATCTATTTATCCATTCATCCATTTCCCACATGCTTGTGTATTTCTGTGTCTCTTGTCTTGACATCATATGATGGTTGTAAATGAGCATCACCATCATACAAGTGGTGTTTGTTTCCAATCTACTATGAATATACGTCCAGCCATTGGGAAATATTATATTGTTTGGAAACAGGTGAGGGTTGGAACAGGAAGGGCATCCAGACATAGAAAATCTGCTTCATTAATTTCCATTTGATCCATGTAAGCATGGAAGATGGACGTTGAAATGTTGATAATGATGAATGGCTTATTTCTATATTTGCTGACTTCTACCTCAAGAAACCATTCTCCTATCCACTGACATGTTCTCTCTTCCGTTCTGTGTGTGATTGTGACTGATGATGTGATTGAGTAGAGCATATCTAAGCAAGCTCAACTAGTTTAGCCACAATATTTTGATCTATACAGGAAGATTATTCAGTTATATACTACTAGCCAGACAGGTTGCATTCATTTATGATCAATTCAGTGTGTCCTGTCTTCTTTGTTGCGACAAGAAGATATGTGGTTCAAGCCACCTCTGTGTTCTCTCGAACTGGAGCTTATAATATCTAATACAATTGATATTAAATAATAGTTTCAAAGTTTGGCACAAGGCCAGCAAATTTTGGAGAAGGGGATAAGTCAATTGCATTGGTCCCAGTGCTCAGCTGGTACTTATTTTATCAATCCCAAAAGGATGAAAGGCAAAGTCGGTCTCGGCAGAATTTGAACTCAGAATATAAAGACAGATAAAATGCCACTAAGCATTTAATATTATCAGTTTATGATTCATAGCGTAATTCATTGTTGAAAACAGGGTGCAGTGTATAAGTAGTTCATGTGTGCATGTTTCCCATTGCCATGTGTGATGTTGCACATCTAACACATCCAAATCATAATGTAATTTAAATATTGATATGATCTTGATAACCTCTCACAAATTAAGTTATATGTTATGTAGAAAATGTTAAACTCTGTTTAAGATCAAAAGATAGAATTTCATTTTAACCTTTAAAAATGCTAGTTTGTATATAATGTTATTCAGACAACAGTTATCTACCTCTGTCTATGGTATCTTATGATAAATTATGTAATCTGATTAGTCAACAATCTGCTTAGTTGATATTACATGCCATGTTGACAGGTGGGATTATTCAAATAACATTTTGGTTAGCATCCCTGGATACTTAGTGATCTCAGCTTCTCAGAATCATCATGATAATGGCCAGCATGATGATGATGATGATGATCTAGGTCGTCACCATCGTTATCAGGTCGTCATCATCATCACACTTTGTCTGCCAAATTCATTTGCAAGGTATTAGTTAGTCTGTGGCTGTAGATGAAGATATGCCACAGTCTTGCTTGGATCAATGACCATCAGTTCTTTAGATGCAAACCAGTAGTTCACTTTTAGAATTAAGTGATCCTGGTCAATGTTACCATTACAAGTCCCATTTTCCAAAATCTTCTGAATTTCACCATTGATCATAGGATCATAGTTCAATTGATTCCTCCACCAAAACTGTACACCCACCACACTGCTTCCCAAGGTTTCTGATGGTGGCTCTCATTCAGCCTAATCTCTTACTTTAGACATGCTTCACTCAATCTTACCAGAAGGAAAACTCCTCTTGGTAGATCTCTTTTGATTGTAATAATATGCAAGCTCCACTACCATGATTAGCTCTTTAGTATTTAGACCGGCCATATCCAACCAAAATATTCTACCTGTGTTATGTTCAAACTGGTCAGATCTAGCCTCTCACACCAACCCTACAATATCATTCTAAAAATTAAGTTACCTTATCAAAATCTCAAAGTTATGAGATAATGCCTGATTAATTCAAAACAATGGGAATAAATAAGCATTTCATTTGGATAGAATAATGTGAAAGCTAAAGAGTTAAGACAAGAATTATTGGTGACTGTATGGCACCTTGGGAAAGTGTCTCCTACTGTAACCCTGGGCTGACAAATGCCTTGTGAGTAATTTGGTGGACAGAAACTGTGTGGAAGCCTCTTGTATACATACGCATGTATGTATAGATGTATGTATCCATATGTTCAGATGTATATCCAGATGTATGTGTTCCTCCAGCTGACCATTTGACAACCAGGGTTTGTTTGTTTACATCTCTGTAACTTTAGTAGTTTGGCAAAAGAGACTGATTTAATAAGTAGTAGATAAGTATTAGATTTTAAAGTAATGCATACTGGAGTAGCTTTGTTCAGCTAAACCTTTCAAGGTGGTACTCCAGCATGGCCACAGCCCACTGACTGGAACTAATAAAAAATAAGAGATAGTATCCACAGAGATTGATCTTAAGCTATATATCAGCAAAACTTGGGTATCACTTCAAATTATCAGGGTAATATGGAAATGTAAGCTCTCAGTTAATAGGAAAAGAGCTCTTTCTGCACTGTAGTTAAATCTGTTACTTTATGGCTCTTCCACCTGGAATCTAAGTAGATGACTTGAAGGAACTATGCCAGATGGCATATGTATATATATGCATGCCTTGTGCCATTTTGAACATGCCTTGGAGAAAACACCCCACCAAAAAAAAAATTTTTTTTTTAATTTTCAAAATATCAACCACCATTAGACATGCTGGACACTGCTGGAGAAGTAATGAAGAATTGGTTAGCAACACCCTACTCTGCACACCTTGAAATAATCATAATTGCACTAGCCACCCAGCCAATGCATATGTTATGTTGATTAGTTAACATATGAAACTGGATGGCTTTGCTCTGATCAGGTAACCACAACATCTGTTGTGGTTTAACTAAATTTTTTCTTCATTTTCTTTTTCAATTATTTAATACATAATACTTTTAGAGAAGCAATAAGTCTGTCCTTTTTCACCAGCATTTTCCCCATCAACATAAAAATATAAAAAAATCTTAGTAAATTTTTGTATTGTTGTTTTGTTTTTATAAATTAAATGAAATTTCTTTGGTTTCTTTATAAGTAATAATCTCTACAAAAAAAAAAAAAAAAAAAAAAAAAAAAAAAAAATTATCATGAGGAACTCTTTACTCCCCATGCAAACCACTTCTTTTAAACAACATCTTAACCATAAAAAAAAAGAAAATTGTCTTTGGTATATAACTGTCGCTTTTTGTATTTTTTTCTTTCTAAATCATTTAAAAAATTTATTTACTTATTCTCTATTTTATTTAGCATTTTTTTTATAACCTATGAAATTAGTTTCTCAAAGAAGCTTTATAAACTCTTATCTCATTAAATTATAGAAAACAAATAAAAAAACATAGTTGGTGATGAGTGGATGCTGGTGGTTGGTGATGGCATTTAGGAGAAATATACAAAAATGACAACTAAGCTGTGTGTGTAATGATAATAATAATAATAATAATAATAATAATAATAATCTAGCATTGTGGTATGTAGGAAATTGGAAATAATGTGAATGATGTAAACTGTAGTGGCAGCAATAGCAGCTGCGAAAAGTAAGTGTTGGAACTGTTGGAACAGGGGTTGTTGGTGTTCCACCTTTATTGAACAGACCTGTAATTCAAGAGGTTCAGGACATGATAAAATTTTGGTTTAAAGTCATTATGCACCCAGAACTACATTATCTTTCATGTCACCTTCACTTTTTAAGATTGTAGGGTGTGTAGTGCAGGAGATTTAGCTGCTATTTCTAGCTAGTCGACTGACTGCACAGAGCACCCTCCCCCATCGTCCATATCTTTTTACGGCTTGTGTTCCTTTCTTGCATTCACAGTTGAATGAAGGGTGAAAGAATTGGCAAATGCTATGATGTGAAAACTCTTTTTCTTGACCCCCACCCTTTCACAGCTGTGTGTGAATGTGTGTGTGTGTGTGAGAGAGAGAGAGAGAGAGAGAGAGAGAAAGCTGACGGAACAGCCCCAGTACTTTGCTAGCACTTTGAAAGGATGAAAAGCAAAGTTGACCTTAGTAGGATTTGAACTCAGAATATAACAAGCTGGAATGAATACCACAAGACACAAAATGTTCTGTTTGAATGCTTTAGTGACTCTGCCAGTTAGCCACCTTGTGGCTTTTGTTGGAACAATAGAATTTATTGGGTATTGGTAGGCAGAAGTTCACCTTTTCACAGAATTACAAGAGCTGGTCCTTAACACTCACTGGTTGTCTTGTAGGATTAAGCCTGGAAGCAATATATGAATTTCTCAGCACCGTCCACTGAGGACATGGACACCTCTATGGTAGGAGTGATGCTTTAGCAAAAATTCTAGAACTAATTTGTGCAGTCTTATGGTAGGAAAACCTGAGATCTCACCCTACAAACTACATCCTACAACAGAATTAGAACATAATGTATTGTGGATATTCGACACAGCAGCTGCAAGTTGGAAGCAGCCTTGTGGCCCTGCACTAGATGGCTGGATGTGATTGGATGCAGAGGTACTGTCACAGGACCGCCAGTGATAGAGAGCACTGGTAGACCTGGTCAGTTCTACACATGGTGATATCTCTGGGACCACTAACCTGGGATGACCCCCCAACCCTATCAAGCAAGAGCATGAAGCAAGGAAGCAAGTATTATGGATATACTGTGAAATGGGGGAATTAACTCAGATAATCAGATTACCAAAGTTAACTCCCTCATCTCACAATATACTCATAATTTGTATGTTCTAATCCGGTTTTTACTCAAAATGTTCATAAAGCGGTTTTGTGTACTTGATGAACCTGATGAGTGAATTACACAATTATTGCATTATCTCATGAAATAATTGATAGTGTATCCTGTCAATTGTATCCTTATACTACACACACATACTCAGACACTCATACAACATGCACATATACATACATGCATCATAATCATCATCATCATCATTTTGATGTCCACTTTTTTTGTGCTAGCATGGGTCAGATGGAATTTATTGAGGCAGATTTTCTATGGCTGGATGCCCTTCCTGTTGCCAACCTTCATTTGTCTTCAAGCAAGCAAATATTTATCCATAACTGTATTTGTTTTGAAGAGAGTTTGGAAATGAATGACACTGCTTGTATGAAGGTGACACTTGTTTACTGCTGTCACATGATGAGAGGAAGAGGCATGTGCATGCTTGCACACATGACAGGTTTCTAGTTTCTGTCTATTGAATCTGCTCATAAGACTTTGGTAGGCCAGAGGTTATAGTAGAAGACACTTGTCTAAGATGTCACACTGTGGGTTTGAACCCGAACCCATGTGGTTGGGAAGCAAATTTTTTAACTACACGGCTATGCCTGCACCTGTGTCTATCACAGACAAGGTAAAAATCTCTCTGAAACATTGCATCTTTTAGTCCATTGATGTCACTTGGAGCTTGGGGTGCTTTGCATGCAAAGTCTGTCAGGAGAAATTATTTCTGTGATAAAATCCTGCAATGAATTCATGATTTAGAGTACAGGAAAGCTTTAAAAATAAATGTGCATATCATTATTTTGATTCTTGCTTCTTCCAGATTTATACTGTGTGTGTGGAGAGAGAGAGAGAGAGAGAGAGAGAGAGAGAGAGAGAGAGAGCATCTCGTTAATGAATGTGTGTGTGTGTGTGGTGGGGGGTTTGGTTTCTTTAGGTAATCAAATGACATTTCCCATTGCTTTTACTCTCCGCATGACTAATAGTAATAATAATAATAATGGTAATAATAAGAATCGTAATGGCCTCAAATTTTGGCTCAAGGCCAGCAATTTTGGGAGAAGGGGACTTATTGTATTGATTGCGAAAACATGAAAAGCCAAGTTGACCATGGAGGTATTTGAACTCAAAAAGTAAAACCAGAATAAATGCTACTAAGCATTTTGTCCAGCATGCTAATGACTTCGCCAGCTCACCATCTTAATAATAATAATGATAACAACAACAACAACAACAACAGTAATGATAATAATAATAATAAATGATTTTCTAACTTCAAAGCCTAGGATAGTATTTTTAGTATGGCACACACTCATATCTTGTTAAAATAATGAAAATGTTATATTTACTTATCAAACTAAGTAGTAACGAGCTTTAATCTTATCTTAATGGGTTTTTTTAATGGCTTTAATGTTGTTTCCTCTTTGCTGAGTATGACTCACCTGAATTAATTAAGGTACTTTATATTTGTAGCAAACTACAACTGATAAATATGACACTACAAAATACTGCCAGGTGGTTGGTGTCGCCATATTGTTAAGGAATTTGTTTTGCATTCATGTGGTTCCAAGTTCAATCTCACTACACGGCCTTTTGGGGTAAATGATGTCGTTGACCCAAGCCTTATTAGTAAAAATGGATAGATGGAAATTGTTCTGGAAGCTTGTCGAATAGACTGTACCTTTTCTTGGTCAGTAAGCTTAAATGGTTGTTCAGTTTAATGCTCTAGGCCCTGTGAAGTCTGATCTGTTGTAAGAATTGAAACAAAGTCTCTGGTTTGATGATAACTGTTCCCTTTTCCTCACCAATCTCCAAGGACATGTAAAAATGTCATGGGTACTTCTGTTCCTCCTCTAACTAAAATGTAGCATTTAAGTTTTTAAGCATTAGATTATTATCTTTTACTTGCTTCACTCATTAAACTGTGGCCATGCTGGGGCATAGCCTTGAAGAATTTTTAGTTGAATAAATCGACCCCAGCATTTATTATTTTTTTTAAAGATTTGTACTTATTCTATTAGTCTCTTTTGTCAAACCTCTAAGTTATGGGATGTGTAAACAAATCATCACCAGCTGTCAAACAGTTCAATTGTCAGCACTTAAGAAGGGGCATCCATCCATCTATCTAGCTGTAAAATCAAGTTCATTACAGTGGTCAGCACTGGGAAGGGACATCTATCCATCTAGCTATAAAATCAGGTCCCTTTCTCAGCTTCACAGTCCATTGGTCAGCACTAAGAAGTGGCACCCGTCTATCTCACTGTAAACACCACTGCTCTCACAAATAAACCATCATGCAATACATTGTAACATGGAATAATGGTTGCAAAACTGTAGAATATCTTATAATCTGAAATAAACTGGTGTCTTCAGTATTGTGATTGGAATAACCAGTGTAACTAAAAACATACATTTCTACTTATTTTCATCTTTGTGTCATGTTGTTATTATTTCATCCAATCACATTGCCAATGCTTGCACTGTTATGCAAAATAGGCAGACCAGCTTAATTCTGAGTTGGCTGTGTGCACTATAAATAGCCATAAGCTATTATTCTGTGGGCGGAAATGACTAACCTGATCACTGATGGAGCAATAATAAATGCTGATTGAACTTTTAACCTTGCATGATTGGTGTATCTCTGGACAGAGAGAGAGAGAGAGAGAGAGAGAGAGCTTGTGTGTTTGTGCATACATGTGTGTTTGTGCATGCATGTGTGTGCATACACTTACCTGATAGTTGGTGTGTTTGCTGTATATGTATATGCCTCATGGCTGATGTATCTGTGTAGTTTCTGTACATTGAAGGGGGTGGGACTTTTCATTTACTCTTCATTCTGTCTCTTGGTTCTGAAGTTGTTCGAAAAGCCTATTGCCATGTTGTTATACGATGAATATGAAGCAATGTTTGTGAATTTGAGACCTTGCTCTAAATAGAAAACTAACACAGGACACAATCAGTGAAAATACTGACTCACTAAATGTTACGTAAACAACTTGTTGTTTTGATTTCTCTGCCAAATCTGTGCAACATTTGAAAATTTGTTTTAGTGTGGTTGTGATAGTGGTGGCGGCAAGGAGTAGATGAATAAGGAGTGGGTAAGGAAGGGGAAGTCGAGTGGAGGGTAGTGGTGGTGTGTATTTTACCACCTCTCCTTGATATTTCCTCCTCCAACTGGACATAGTATCCGGGGTTTTTTAATGATTACTCTTCTGGTCCTTTTGTTGTGGCTGTTGTTAGTCCAGCACTGCTTGCAGGTATGTTGGTTTGGTGTTATATAGACTACAAAGTACCTTGCCCTCTTCCCTATTTCTTTTATTTGTTTCAGCTATTAGTCTGTGGCCATGCTGGAGCACCACTTCGAAGAATTTTAATCAAACGGATTGACCCCAATACCCATTTCTTAAAACCTGGTACTTATTCTATTGGCCTCTTTTGCTGAACTGCTAAGTTACTTGGACGTAAACACACCAACATTGGTTATCAAGTGGTGGTGGGGGCAACCCCTCCCACACACACATTATGGACTTCTTTCAGTTTCCACCTAGTAAATCCACTCACAAGGCTTTGGCCTGCCTGAGGCTATAATAGAAGATACTTGCCCAATGTGCCATGCAGTGGCACTGAACCTGGAACCATGTGGTTGAGAAGCAAACTTCTTACACACAGCCATACCTCAGAAGGGACAATTTGTAGTAATGGTGCTGCCCCACCCTATTACACACTTGGGCATATGAAAGCATGCAGAATTAATTTATTTGATGCTGATAATTATGTATGTACTTGATTCATTTATTAGACTCTGACCTTGCTGGAGCACTGAAGGATACAGTTAACTGAATCAGCTCCAGTACTTATTTTAAAGTTTGGGACTTATTCTATTGGTCTCTTTTGCCAAACTGCTAAGTTATGGTGATATAAACAAACCATGCTAGTTGTTAAGCAGTGAGAGATATACACACACAACAGGCTTCTAACTGTGTCCAACTACTGATGTCATTAACAAGACATTGGTTGGTCAAGAGCTATATTGAAGAAGATACTTCCTCAAGGTGCTATGCTGTGGGACTGAGCCCAAAAGCACATGGTTGCAAAGCAAATTTCTTAACCACAAAGCCGTGACCTTCCTTGTTTATGTGGTTACATAGACTGCTACTGGCTCTGATCCACCAACTCTATAATTAAAGATCTTTCAGTTGTGAACTGAGAAAGAATTAGCTGCTTTTTCTAAGAGTGGAATGATCATATAGAAGCTCTCTCGTTGGCTGTGGGTTTTAATATTCATGGAACTAATTACTTTTATAATCCAAGTCATGTACTTCAAATATTGGTGCAAGGCCAGCAATTCCAGGAGAGGGGATAAGTCAATTACATTGACCCCAGTGTTCAACTGCTACTTATTTTATCAACCCTGAAAGGATGAAAGGCAAAGTTGACCTTGGTGGAATTTGAACTCAGAATGTGAAGACGAACGAAGCATTTTGCCTAGCATGCTAACAACTCTGCCAGTTTGCCGGCTTATGTACTTACCAGTATTGGTATTGCCAATGCATTCTTAAAAAATTAGTTTGGAAGATGAAAGCATCGACTCCAATTTAAAAAATGAAAAAGACTTGGATGTAACTTTGATGTGAGCAAATCTTTGTTCACAGCACCTTTGTAAGATAGATTTTTATCAATACAAAGCTATTTGTATTACTTATTATTTGGATGAGAGAGAGAGAGAGAGAGAGAAGCATTGATGTAAATTGTTTTGATTAGGAAAGTAAATCTGCCCTTCAACTATCAAATATCATATACAAAGAATTCTTTTGGCCAAATTCTATTAGCATATCAGCTGGAACTGTGTTAAATCCAGCTGTTTCTTGGCAATGGATATTTCCAGTCTAGATCTTTAGGTGTGTGTGTGTGTGTGTGTGTGTGTAATGAGTGGCAAAGGGTGGATAATTTTTCATTTTTCTTTTGCTGCAATTACTTTCCCATGCCCTGTCTTAATCATCATCACCATTGCTCTTCGTTTCTCTTTGTAATTACAAAAGGACTCATTTATATTTCATTGCCAACTGTTCATTATTATTCTTATTATTAAAAAAAAAAAAATTGTCTATTTATTTTCTTATTTATCAAAGCCAAAGTCACCTTGAGAAATCAAAATTCCTGCCATCTGCAATTTGATTGGCTCATTTAGGGGTTAAACCCTGACCTGTCTTCTTCTTTATTATTATTATTATTGCATTATTTTTGGAGTTTCGTTGACATCACATTAATCAATGACCAAACATTGGAATCGGTGTTAAACAACAGCAGCATCCAAGAATAGCAGTTCTTAAAGTCTGATATGGATACACTTCTGTTGTCTTTCTCCCCTACCACCATCACCTACCACTAGCATCAGATAATGGATGCATAGCTAGAATAACAAGTTTCTATAAGCAATGTCTGAGTGACTATTTGATCCCTCATATTTCGTCTCGATACAAAAGAAGAAAGCTGAAAGTTCTCGGTTTTGGAACATAGAACATAAACCCTGCACTGTTTTATATATAGCATGTAACCATTTATAAAGATTAGCAATTAAAATATATATTTATCTACAATTGATTAATTCTTGAAATGAAATAATGTTTATATTAGCTCTGTAGAGGAAAAGTTATGATCTAGGAGTTAATGAGAGTGCCATTTCGGCATCGCTCAACTTGTTCAATATAGCAGCTAAACCTCCCTCAAATTGCACATTTTATTTTCTAAATGATTCATTGTCTCTCTGATATACAAAGACAATGTAATGGTCAAGACTAGAATAACCTTTAATCATAGGTCCACTTGATCAAGGCTGACCTGGAGTTAAAGCGTAACATGTATATGGTCCGTGAGCCATTCAAGGAGCCTGTATGTAGTTGTTCAACCTGCTGAAAATAATAATCAAAGCATTACCTTAAAAAGAAGGATATATTGGATAATATAGTCTTAATAAAATATGGGATGGTCATGGCTAGAATGCTTTGACTGTTGAATTTGTGCTGATGGGATTGAATTATTAAACTATGTTATATAGGTTCCGGTGTAGGTGTGCGGTAAGACGTTAGCTTCCCAACTACATGGTTCCAATTTCATTCCCACTGTATGACACCATGGGCAAATGTCTTCTATAACCTTGGGCTGAACAAAGCTTTGTGAATGGATTTGGCAGACAGAAATTGAAAGAAGCCTCTTGTGTGTGTATCTTTGTTTGTCCTACCACCACAGCTTGACAACCGGTGCTGATGTGTTTACATACTTGTAACTTAGCAGTTCGGTAAAATAGATCAATAGAGTAAGTACCAGACTTAAAAGAAGTAAAAAGTACGAGGGTCGATTAAGATGGTCCCTGAATCTCTTCTTGAATCCCCCGTGTGGGCAGACACCGGTTGATAGCTCTCTGAAGAAGAATATTTTCAGGAGATGATTATCAGGCATCCTGATAACATGGCCATGCCACACCCCCAAATAATTTGGTCATGTTGTACTCTCTCCACTATCTAGTCTGTTGAGTACCAGACTACACTTGCTGACATATAATGGTCTATTGTAAGTGATATAGTGTGATAGTTTGGTCATGTTGTATTGTCTTCATGGTTTATCAGTTTCCCTGACGTATATATATTTCTTAACTCAGACAGGACACTGGTCCGACACAAGATTACTCATTTATTTTTTTTTGTCAGCTTAGTGGACTGGGGCAACACCCCTTGCACATCATTTAATGTCCAGGTTTCCATGCTTGCATGACTTAGGTGGAATTTATTGAGGTAGTTATTTCTACAGCCAGGCATCTTTCTTTTTTGCTAACTCTCACTTATTTGCAAAGAAGGTAATATTTTCCGATCCCTAGACATGTTTTTTCACTCTAGACCAGGAACAAACGACATTGCTTGAGTGATGGCGATGCTTGTCATGTGATACCTAGAAAGGGTGTGTGCATGTGTACACATACACACACACACACACAGAGTAGTTTGAACAGATCTCTTTTATGCAAAATAAGGTCATATATGTATGTATGTACACACACACACACACACACACACACACAGAAGCTTTCTTCCCAGCCACATGGTTCTGGATTCAGTCCCAATGTGTGGCATATTGGGTAAGTGTTTTCTCCTATAGCCTCAGGCCAGTCAAAGACTTGTGAGTGGATTTGGTAGACAGAAACTGAAGGAAGCCCATCATATATATGTATGTGTGTGTGTGTGTGTGTGTGTATCTAAGAGTGTCTGTGTTTTGTTTCCTACCACTGCTTGACAACTGGTGTTGGTATGCTTATTTGCCTGTGACTTAGTGATTCAGCAAAAGAGACTGATAGAATAAGTACCAGGCTTTACAAAAATAAGTCCTGGGGATGATTTGTTCAACTTAAACACTTCAAGGCGGTGCCCCAGCATGGTTGTTGTCAAATGACTGAAACAAATAAAGTATATATTAAGGCCACTGCTGTCATATTAGCATTTATATCACATATACACATTATGATTATGATAATGGCAGTGCTAGAGATAGAGATGGTGGTGAGAGTAGTGGAGTTGGTTCTAATTTCAGTACTTAATTATGCATAATCAGATCTGTGAAACATGAAAGGCTTTTTGCAGCCAAATTTCTCAAGAGAATGGACCATCTGTCCATTTCTGTTACTTTCAAAAATAGCCAATGCATTTATTGGTATTTGTTAATCAGTTAAGGGTTAACTAATTAATTTGTTTTAATTTCACAACTCATTGAGATTGGAGAATGGATATTTCTCTGTTTCTGCATCATGAATCTTAGTCTTTCAAACATGTACGTTAACTACATGAATATAATAATGCAGCAGTTGAATTAATGGGAAAGAAGGTGCATGGTTGCTTGGCTTGTGAGAAATAGCTGCCAAATCTTACTCAAATCGTACCTTATTGTCTTAGAAAAGAAAGAGCACATATAATGTAGACTTAGAGGAAAAGGAAGATGAGATGGTTGGAATGTTTTTTTGTTAATCATAGGTCTGTTTTATAAGAGTCTATATGATGACTTAATATGCTAGAAATAGGTGCCAAATCCCTTTCAGTAAATATTTCTTACATTGTTACAAGAAGCAGCCATTTTGGGACACTACATTCAAGAATAATAGTTGAGCATATCAACCCCAATAATTATTTTAAGTTTTGGTACTTAACTTTATCAATGCATATTTGTCAAATTGCTCTGTTACAGTACATCAACAACATCCCTGGTTTTAAACAACTTAAACATAAATATACTCACACACACACACACATTAGCTTCTGATCTGTTTCTGTCTACCAAATTACACTCAAGCCTCATGGCTATATAGTAATATACGCTTTTACATGGAGAGAAGAAGGTGAAAGTGGAGATATAGGTAAGATAGTGTCCCTCCTCATAAATTTGTTAAAAGTTAGAGGTGAGTACTCAATATGGTCTTAGCGAATAAATCTATTCTCAGTTTACACCTGTAGGTTGGAGCATGACTGCTGGGAGAGGGTACTCCTCTGCAATGCCTTCTCATTCATTGCCCTTGTAAATTATATCATTGGGGGGGGGGGTGGATTAGAATTGTTAGCACATTTGAAAAAATGCCGCATGATATTTATTTTGGCTTTTTCAATTCAGATTTCAGTTCTGCTGAATTTAGGTTTGCCTTTCATCCTTCAGGATAAAATAAAGTACCAGTGAAGTACTGGGGTCAATTTAATGAACTAACCTTCTCCTCTAAATTTCAGCTCTTGTGTCTATATTAGAAACAGTTATTGGTGATGATGGTGTTGGAAGTTTAAATGTTTAGGGTGGGTTGGCTCCTTTTGGAAGTGAACTTTTCTAAATTACATGTAATTTATTTTCTCTCTAATGACAGGGCCAAATACCATAAATTAAAGTATGGAACTGATCTCAACCAAGATGAACTAAAACCACCAGCATTTGATAAGAAAAATGAAGGTAAGTTACTTTGATTGTTGACTCTCTGTCTGTCTGTCTGTTGTTTGTCTCATGTAGTGTCGGTCACTGCATGTTTTATCTCACAAAGTGGGAGAGCTAAAGAGAAAGCCAATGTATATAGTCACTTAGCTTTCTAGAAATAGCAACCAGATCTTCCTTAAATCTATGCCAGCATGGAAAGTGGATATTAAAAAATGTTGACAGGATGGTCATGACTGGAATGGCTAGTTCAGAGTTGATTTGGGATTAAACATCAGCAATGACAAACAAAAGAAATAACGAAATACCTCTGCGAATGAGTCAACAGTTGGAACTTGACATGAGTCCACAGCATTCCATTTCCACTTCATTCCATTTCGATGATGGAGCATTAGACTAAAAATGCACTGAGTTCTGGAATTGTCCTTTGAAGTTGGAGAGTTGGAGTTGGGCGGTGGTGAGCAATAGCAGCTGGGTTTCAATCTTCACTCACCACACACTTCAAAGTGCCAGTCTCTGCTTTGTCATCAACTGACATTTCAGGATTGTAATTCTGATTTATGTTGTTGGTGGTGATGGTGGTGTTATTGTTGTTGGTGTGTGTGTGTGTGTGTGTGTAGGGGGGGGGGGAATGCATGTTTGTGTATATGTATGTGTATTTGCTTGTTGTGTATATTGTATGTACCTTTGTGTGCATGTACATGCATGTGTGTGTGCATGTGTATATATATATATATATGTGTATGTATATACACACACACACACACACACACACACATATATGTATCTATGATTATGAATCTAAATGTGTGTGTGTACACCCACAAACATTATACATACATTAAACTAGCAGTAACATTAAATAACCACACACACACAAACAAATCTATTATTACCACCTCCCGCACATTACCACCTCCCTCATTCACTGCTGTTCTTTTGAATTAGCCTTCATTTCAGAAAATATTCTTTGATTTTCTATTTCAGCTCTCTCTTCCTCTATCTTCCTACCTTCCTCTGTATGTCTACTTTACTGTCTACTTTACTGTCCTCGTCTCCTATTTAACTAGGGGTGGTGCTGGTTAGCATTCGATAACAAACTAGGTAATGTTATCAAGTGCTTTATGATCCTTTTGGTCTTCCATCCCTGCAATAGGAAAATGATCACCAGTAATATACACTGGTCATTCAACTATTTGTTTGGCATTTGTTGTCAACAATGGAAATCTCTTACATCGTACCCTACTGTTTTAAGAGAAGAGGGACACATTGGATAATATAGTCTGAGATAAGTTGCAGGCATGGTTGTGTAGTTAAGAAGTTTGCTTCCTAACCACATAATTTCAAGTTTGTCCTAATGTGTGGCACCTTGGTAACTGTCTTTTACTATGTTGTTGTTGTTGGCACTCCGTCGCTTACGACGTCGAGGGTTCCAGTTGATCCGATCAACGGAACAGCCTGCTTGTGAAATTAACATGCAAGTGGCTGAGCACTCCACAGACACGTGTACCTTTAACACAGTTCTCAGGGATATTCAGCGTGACACAGTGTGACAAGGCTGGCCCTTTGAATTACAGGTACAACAGAAACGGGATGTAAGAGTGAGAGAAAGTTGTGGTGAAAGAATACAGCAGGGTTCGCCACCATCCCCTGCCAGAGCCTCGTGGAGCTTTAGGTGTTTTCACTCAAGAAACACTCACAACGCCTGGTCTGGGAATCGAATCCGCGATCCTATGACTGCAAGTCTGCTGCCCTAACCACTGGGCCATTGTGCCTCCACTATCATACCTATGATCAAAGGTATTTCAATCATGCCAATTGTGTATTTCCCTTTTTTGAGACTTCCGATTCTGATTTGTGAAGATTTGGCTTCTATTTCTAGCATACAGCTCAATCTATTCACTATTCATTTACAACAGAACTAAGTAGATTGAAGTGAGTTATTTGTACTGGAAATGTGTACCTAAAGTTAACATATTTGAGCTACTAGTTAACTACTAACTAGTATTTAAGTAGTAGCTTATATTAATCTCAACATATTTGAGCTATCAGTTAACTACCAATTAGTTAATCAGCACCTTCTATTGATCTCAGCATAGTGGAGGAAACGCTTAACTATTACTTAATTAGTCATTATTGGTAGTGGAGATACCAATTAGCTTATTAGTTGTTTATGTAGATCTCAACATAGTGGAGGAACCAGTTAACTACTAATTAGTACAGGAATACCCCACATTTTAGAAGTAAAAATCTTGTGTTAACAGGGAGCTCTGTAATATGAAATGAGTTTTCTCTTTGATTTTGTAACATGGAGGTCAATAGAAAAAATAGGTTTCGCATTATGGAATTCTACATTATAGCAAAACTTTCAGGAATGTAGCACTTCTGTAACATGAAAGAAACTTGTATTTTATATTGTTCTCATTGTAGTGGGGGTACTATTTAACTGTTAATTAGAAGTTAATATTGATCTCAGTTTTGTATATAATTGATAATTTCATTTTACAACTGAATCACATTTTGCAATGATAAGAACGTACATTGTGTCTGTATTGTATATCTGGAGTACTGTGTGTTTTGCATGAGTATGTCGGTATGACCCTTGTGATTTCAGACTGGATGGCAATTTATTTATCATCAAGATGCTCCACAGAACCACTAAACTCTGTAGAGAACAAGTCTTGGAGATGCAGTATACAAATAACTGTGCTCATGTGATCCTCACTTAAGAGGATCTTCAAATTATTCTTGCTGTAGTGGCAAGAGTGTACAGCTAGGTGGAGTTGACTGTCAATCACCAAGACAGAAGTGGGGTGCCAATGGAACACCAGTGTCTCATTCATTCAACCGGCCCTCACTGTTGGGGATGATCAATTGCCAGTAGTGCCATCTTTCAAATGCCTAAGGAGCATTGTCTCTGAGGATGATGACAACCAGAGTCACATCGAACAAGCTTCATGCCACCTTTGGAAGATTTAGGCGCAGAGTCTTTCAGGATAAGAGATTTCATTTCTCACTCTACTCTGTCACACTGTAACGGTCAGTATGTGTCACCACCCTCCTCTATAGCCGTGAAGCTTGGGTGACCTACATCTGTTACTCTTCGAGGTTTAGAGTGCTTCCACACGGGCTGCCTCCCGCACACTTTAAAGATTAACTGGTATCATTGGGTGCCTCACATTGAAATACTTGCAAAGGACCAACTGACAAAGTATCAAAGGTGTGATCACTCGGTGTGAACTGGAGCGCATGATAAAGATACCGGATTGTTTGTTGTCCTCTTGAGTGGCAAAGGGCCAGTTACACTATGGCTGATGCCAAGTTGTAGGGCCAAAGAAGGATCAGATGAAGAAGGCTTTAACCCTCCAGCATTCAGCTTTCTCTGTCAATTGTAATCCTCATTTATTCACTTTAATTCCAATTCATCATGCATTATCTTGTAGCTTTGAGATTTCAATGACATGATTGTTTATTTTTAGAATAATATTGTAGGATAAGTTTGAGAGGCTGGATCTGGCCAGTTTGAAGATAAAGTGGGTAGAATATTTTAACTGGATATGGCCGGTTTAAATGCTAAAGGGTTCAGGAAATGGTTGATCAGATCTGAGGCCTGAATGATGATGTTGCTGACCATACCACTCTTGAGTAGAGATGGGGTCTGTATGCTGGAGATGAAGAAGGCAGTAGAAGAGTGCCAGGAATGCTGCAGCCATAGTTGTTACCATTACTGTTATCACACCACTACCACCAACACTAATAACACTTGTACATGCCCCACCTTCAATTAAAACTTGTGAGTTCAAGATATGACTATTCATCCATAAAATTTCATTAAAGGAGTGACTGCCATTGGATTTTGCTAGACAGCTCTAACATATGTTGTGTGTGTGTGTGTGTGTATGTATATATATA
>NC_069005.1:22479523-22481340 GCF_001194135.2 Octopus bimaculoides | reverse complement strand
TATGAATAAAACTATCTCTGTCCGTCTGTGTAAGTATATGTATGCTGTGTGTGTAATGTGTCTGTATGTATCTATGTGATGTAGTGTGCTTCTGTTCGATGCGGATATGTCAGATGTATTTTTTATGTGATTGGTTGCTATAGGAACGAAACACCCTGAAGCATTGACATTGTAGTTGAAAAGAAAAAGAAAATTTTATTCCAAACATCTTATAATTATTTCCTTCTGCCCCCCCCCTCTCTCTCTCTCACGCTTCCCTCTTCCCTATTGTCACTATCTCTGCTATTGTATACAACCACATATATACACAAAATCTACCTCATCCTGCCACACCCTCTCATCCTGACACTCTCTTTCACGATAGACCACCTCACATAATCCAACCCCCATGAACCATGCTCCCTTCTTTCTCCATGTACTACATTACTATTGACCCTGTTGTTTTAACCATTTGCAGCTGACTCCCAGATCCTCTTCTCCGGACAGCCACTGCATTTAATGCTGCACTTTAGTGCAGCTCTTATTAAGCACTTGGTGACACTTGCTAAGAACAGCAACTGCAGTAGCAACAGGGGGAGTAATAATAGTAAGAACAATAGTATTGGTGATAGTGATAGTAGTAACAACTATTGTGGCAGCAGTCATAAGAGCAGCCACTGTAGTAGCAGTTGTAGTAGTATTGATAGCAGCAACAGTAGTGGTAGCAGTGGCGGTAGCAGCAATAGTAGTAACACAGTATAATAGTAATTGTACCCTCTCATCTTTGTCTGTCTATCCATCTATCTATCTATCTATCTATCTATCTATCTATCTATCTATCCTCCCCCTCTCTATATCTCTATGTATACGCATATATGCAGTGTGTGTGTGTGTGTTTAGTTTTCACCTCTCCTCTGTTCTCTTACTCTTTTCCATCTTTGTCCTTTCTCCCTCCTCTCCTCCCTCCCCTTCTTAATGTCTCCCATCATCTATCTTTCATAATCTCATCTCTCTCCCTTTGTCTCCATCTCTCCCCCTCTCTCTCCATCTCTCCCCCTCTCTGTTTCTCTACATCTCTCTCTTTACATTTCTCACTTTTTCTCTACATCTCTCTTTCTCTCTCTTTCTCTTCATTCCTTTCTCTCCATCGCTCTCATCTTTATTCTGTCTCTTCCTGTATATCCCTCCCCTCTCTTACAACTTCTATCTTCACTTCATTCTTTGACTACATATTAATATTGTTGGTTGTGTTGTATTGTATTGTAGTGTGTGTGTGTGTATTTTACTTTCTACAATCTTTGCTATGGCACTGAGGTAATAACTCACTTATTGATTCACATCCAAACTCATTTTGGAAACAACCAATCGAATGCATTTTTATTTATTTGTCTATCTATTTCTTTGTCTTTCTCTCTCTCCCTCTCTTATTCATGGCGTGTGTGTGTGTGCTTGTGTGTAATCATCATTACATCTGCTATTCCATACTTCCATGGATGTATTGGCCAAGTTTTCTGAGGTAGCGTTTTTAGGGCTCGATGCCCTTTTTGTCACCAGCCTTCTTCATGCTTATTATGAAGCATAAAGGCATAGTGTATGTATTTTAAAATTAGGATGCACATACATACACACATACACTTGCACCCCCCCCCCAACATGTATGTATATATGAACACTTGCACACACTTGTGTATGTGTCCATATGTATTTGTGTATGTGCTTAGGTTTACATACATGAAGTCTTCTACCATTTAAGATACACCACATGTTTAGGACTAACAACACCATGGTAATAATTTGTTGGTGAATGAAGGCATAAATAGTAAATCTAAGGTGGAAAC
>NC_069005.1:22475858-22479513 GCF_001194135.2 Octopus bimaculoides | reverse complement strand
ATAGTAAATCTAAGGTGGAAACTTTTAGCCATGAGTACAAACTCTGTTCCTCCCCCTCCTCCTCCTCCTCCTCCTCCTCCTCCTAATGATGATAATAATGACAATAATTATTATAATAATAATAATAATAATAATAATAATAATAATAATTTCTACATGAAGAACAAGGCCTCAAATTTGGGGGAAGGGATTAAGTCGATTACATCGACCCCAGTGTGTAACTGGTATTTAATTTATGGACCCCCAAGAGGATGAAAGGCAAAGTCAACCTTGGTAGAATTTGAACTCAGAATGTAGAGGCAGACGAAATATCGTTAAGCATTTCGCCCGGCATGCTAACGATTCTTCCAGCTCTCTGTCTTCAATAATAATAATAATAATAATAATAATAATAATAATATAATTCATGGGAAGAGACCCTGAGAAATGCTGAGACCTTTAACAACTAACTGCTGTCCACTCTCGCAGAATTAATTGGAGCAAGTAAGATCAAGAGCTCTGAGAAGTAAAATACAATAATAATAATAATAATAATAATAATAATTAGTAGTAGTAAAAGAACAATAAAAATGATTTCTAATAAATTTTAATATGGATTTTTAATAAAATAATAAGTCAATGTATTTCCTGGCAAACCTATATGTAAACATTGAAATAGTGCTCTGAGGAAGTGCACACATTCCAAAGAAATCATTAAAATCATTACACATGGTGTGTGTATGTATGTGTGTGTGTGTGTGTGTGTGTGTGTAATTTTATGTCTGTTTTTCTGTGCCTACATGGTTTGGAGAAGTCTTCTCCAGCACAGCGTTTCTCTATTTGTTGCTGGTCTTTTTCATCTCCTACATAAGGCTCAGCAGCCTGAGGTCAACTTTCACCACTTCTCACCCCTATTTTCCTTCATCTTCCTTTTCTGAAGCTTCCTTCTGCTTGGATTTCTTCAATCATTTGGCACTTCTTTATTCAGTTACTATCTTTGATCTGCATCATATTTCTGTAGTAGGTCACGTTCCACTCATGCACACTACATTTAATTCCTCTTACCCCAACATTTGAACACACCAATACTATATCTCCAACAGACACTATTGCTACCGTGCAATATTGCACTTTGTACATAAGTATCATATTCAGATGGACAATCCCATTGTTGCTAGCAGAGGTATCAGCTCCCTAAATTTTCTCCATTTTCTTTTTACTCCTGTTGTTATATTTTGGCAACAGCCCACCTCCACTTCCAATTAGGTCACATGGGTAAGAAAAGCTGCCAACTACTTCTAATGTATCCTCTGGGTTGAAAGAATTAATTTGATGAATACTATTACTGCTAACTACTCCCTGTGCAGCTCTTCTGTTAACCTGCTTGTGAGCCCACTGCATCTCTTGTGTGCACCTATAGATTACATTGTGTACACAGTCTAGAATTCCTGCCTACTCCTTTTCTGCAAGTTGATCTTGCCCATTTCTCAGATGTTCTGAATTCTTTTATTTTCTGCTAATAGACATTTTCGTCTTTGCTAAGTTTATTTTTAAATGTCTTGATTCTCAGCCCTGCTTCCTTGTCTTACAACTTTTCCTCCATTTTTGATACTGATTCAGTTATAAGATTTAGGTTGTTGGTATACAGAAGTTCTCATGGATAGCTAGACTTGAACTTTCTATTATAGCCTAAATAACTATAATAAATAAAAAGGAACTGTGAACGGAGCCCTTATGAATATCTACCTGTATGCTAAATTCCACACTAAACTCATTAATTTTAATTTCACTCATAATACCTGTGGAAATAACTTGCAAGACTCTTCCAAGTCATTCGTCTACACCCAATTTTTTAACAGCAACCAGACTACAGATTATGGTACCCTCTCAAAGGTCTTCTTCATGTCAGCAAATGCTTGATGTAATTCTTGGCACAGAATCTCCATTGTCATACTTAGAAAGCAACATCAATGGTTCCACACCATTGCACAATCCAAACTACAACTTATTCTCTCTCTCTCTCTCTCTCCCTCTCCCCCCCTCTCTCTCTCTCTCTCTCTCTCTCTCTCTCTCTCTCTCTCTCTCTCTCTCATTGGTTTTTCTACACTGTTCTCTACAACTTGACCCATCAGTTTTATGTCTCAGTAGGTACTTTATTTTTAACACTTTAGCATTTAAAATGGCCATATCCAGTTTATCTTAAGCTGTTATCTTTTATTTGTTTTAGTCATTAGATTGTGGCCATGATGGGGCACTGCATTGAAGAATTTTGTAGTCAAATATGTCAACCCCAGTGCTTCTTTTTTTTCTAAGTCTGGTACTTATTCAATTGGTCTCTTTTGCTTAACTACTAATTTAAGGGGACATAAACACACCAACACTGATTGTCAAGTAGTGGTGGGGGACAAACACATGCATGAGCTGATGACAAGTGATTGAGACTTTTGGTGCTTTGCTGTGCTTGAGAAGACTTGTCAAGTGAAATCGTAGTTGTGGCCGGTGCCAGTGACATGTTAAAGGCACCCACTACACTTTGGAGTGGTTGGCATTGGGAAGGGCATCGAGCCATAGAAACTAAGCCAAAAGCAGACTGGATCCTGGTACAGCTCCCTGTCTTGCCAGTCCTCAGTCAAACTGTCTAACCCATGGAAAGTGGATGTTAAAAATGATGGTGATGGTGATATCTATATATACAACTGGCTTCTTTCAGTTTCTGTCTACCAGATTCACTCACAAGCTTTTAGTTAGCCCAAGGCTATAGTAGAAGACACTTGACATAGGTGCCACACATTGGAACTGAACCCAGAACCATATGGTTGGAAAGCAAGTTTCGTACCATACAGCTAGTAGTTGTAAGATTTGAACTTAAAGACCCACTGGCCAGTAGACCAAGTGACAGAGTACTCTCCCAGACTTTACAGCTATTGTGCCTCTTTAAAGACTTACACCTGCAAATAATAAAGGGAATCTCCCCCACTTCTCTTTCTAGAGAGGGGTAGGGAGGTGGGGAGGAAGATTCTCATCCATTGTGCTTTCATTACCCTCTTATCAACAAGAGGGTAGTTTGTGAAAAGGCAAAGGTTAATGTAGTTTGCTGCTAATTAAATTACTTCTCACCTAACCCTTATGTAGAGTGAAGTGGATAGAGAGACCCTTATTGGTTCATCAGTTGAAACCATTCTTCTCAGAACTACCCTAGCATCCCATCTCACCCTCCACTTCACCATTCTCATCAACAATGTCCCAGGTTTCTTGTTCAGTTTTTTTTCTTAGTTTCAAGTTGTCGACATCATTAGTGAGGGGTACCAATTACGATTATTATTGTTGTTGTTGTTATGTAAGCTAATGTAGACATTGGTTACATTACATCTTGTTTCTCCCCCCCCCCACCCATTTCACACATTCTCGTTTTTTCCTAAACCTCTTGTGTGTGCGTGTGTGTCTGTATGTGCGCGCACACTTGCACATGCATGCATGTGTAGGTACAGAAATATCCCCCTCTGCCTTCTTTCTATCTATATGTGTGTGTCTACACTGTGGGTGAGAGATATTTTTTTGCACAACCATTGGCAAAATAAAGTATGTGAAAGAATATATATATATATTTATACAAAAGAGGATATATATATATATATATAAAAGAGGATATATATATATATATATATATATATATATA
>NC_069005.1:22474600-22475696 GCF_001194135.2 Octopus bimaculoides | reverse complement strand
AGAGAGAGAGAGAGAGAGAGAGGGGTGAGTAAAGTTAAGGAGAGTGCAGGAAGTAGTCCTCTAAGATAGACCAGTCAAGTGGAGCACATATTGTATGTGGTGGTCACTTGAGTAAGAACTGTCTACTACTTAGTTGAAAAACAGAAGCTGTGAGGAGGAGATAGTGAAATAGAGACTCAGCGAATGGAAGATAGACAGAGACACAGAGGGGGGAAAAAAAAGATAAACAAACGAGAGCAACAAGCTGGTTCACTTGATACAACAACACAACTTTGCCTTTTGGACATCTCTTTACTATTCTTTGTAAATGTGTTGCCATTATGAGACTGCAGCCTTAATGCAATACTATATGTGTAAGCTATGCTTCAATCTAATATGCATGATGCCTTGTTTTGCACTCATCCTCCCCTCTTGTGTGATATCATGGTATAGGCATAGACCCATGTTAATAGATATAGCATACTCACACACATTCAAATATATATATATATGTTTATGTATACACATACATATGCAGGTGTACACACAATACATGCTCACAAAATCACACTAGCACACGTGTGCATACACATACACACACACACACACACACACATTGTGTATGTATATCATTTATCAAACTATAAATTTGTGCAATGTAGAAAAACTTTGACGTGTGGCAGTATGGCTTGACTTTACATTCTTTACTAGACTACTGTGTGTGTGTGTGTGCGTGGTGCATGCATATATTGCATAAGTGCACATGTATGCTGTTCATGCATATATGCATTAGTGTATGTGTTTTGTGTATGCATACATATATATGTGTATACACATACATGCACACGTATGTGTTCATACATGTGTGTGTGTGTGTGTATATTTAAGTTTGTGTGTGTGTGTATGTGTATATTTAAGTTTGTGTTAAGTTTGTGTGTGTGTTTGGCTGGCCATGTGTTTACATTATGTATGTGAATATATGCTCCTGGACATGTGTGTCTGCACATACATGTAAGTATATGTCTGTGTTTGTTTCTTGTTCCTTCCTTTTATCCTTTCTTTTCTTTGCCAATAACTCTTTGCTTGTTTACATTTATTGTCCTACTCCACATGTCTG
>NC_069005.1:22457652-22474432 GCF_001194135.2 Octopus bimaculoides | reverse complement strand
GTTTACATTATGTATGTGAATATATGCTCCTGGACATGTGTGTCTGCACATACATGTAAGTATATGTCTGTGTTTGTTTCTTGTTCCTTCCTTTTATCCTTTCTTTTCTTTGCCAATAACTCTTTGCTTGTTTACATTTATTGTCCTACTCCACATGTCTGTGTAAACTCCTTGTTTAATACTTGCGTTGTTCTATTGTACGTTTTGAACCCTTGTGGCTTAGTATACCATGGTCAGCTTCATCTTTCATCCCTTCGGGGTTGATAAAGTACCAGTCAAGTACTGGAGTCAATGGTACTGGCTTACCTCCCTCCTCAAAATTGCTGGCCTTGTGCCTAAATGTGAAGCAGGCAGTGACCTGGTATAATTGTTACCATGCCAGGCGAAATGCTTAGCAGTATTTTGTTTGTTGCTACGTTCTGCGTTCAAATTCCACCGAGGTCAACTTGGCCTTTCATCCTTTTGGGGTTGATAAATTAAGTACCAGTTGAACACTGAGGGGGGCGATGTAATCGACTCATCCTCTTCCCCAAAATAGCTGCTCTTGTGACAAAATTTGAAACCATTATTATTATTATTATTATTATTATTATTATTATTATTATCATTATCAAGGTGGCAAGCTGGCAGAATCGTTAGCGTGCTGTGGAAAATGCTTAGCAGCATTTCATCTGTCTTTATGTGAGTTTAAATTCTGCCGAGGTTGACTTTGCCTCTCATCCTCTCGGGGTTGATGAAATGAGTACCAGTTATGCACTTGGCGGAAAATAGAATTGACTAGCCCCCTCCCCCAAAATTTTAGGCCTAGTGCCTATAGTAGAAAGGATTATTATTATTGTTATTATTTATAAGGTGGTGAGTTGGCAGAATCATTAGTATGTCAGACGAAATGGTTAACAGTATTTCGCCTGTTGCTACATTCTGAGTTCAAATTCTGCCAACGTTGACGTTGCCTTTCATCTTTTCAGGGTTGATAAAATAAGTACCAGACGAACACTAGGGTTGATGTAATTAACTTATTCCCTCCCCCAAAATTGCTTCCCTTCTGGAAAAATTTGAAACCATTATTATTGTTATTATTATTATTATTATTATTATTATTATTATTATTAATAAAACCAGACTCAATTATTATTATTAATAATAAGGCGAGTTGGCAGAATTGTTAGCACACCGGGCAAAATGTTTAGCAGTATTTTGTCTATCACTATGTTCTGAGTTCAAATTCCGCCACGTTCAACTTTGCCTTTCATCCTTTTGGGGGTAGATGAAATAAGTACCAGTTACGCACTGGGGCCGATGTAATCGACTAGCTCCCTTGCCCAAAACTTTTCATGGCCTTGTGCCTAGAGTAGAAATAATTGTTGTTGTTGTTATTATTATTATTATTATTATTATTATTATTATTATTATTATTATTATTATTATTGTTTTGTCTTTGCCTTATTTTATACAAGTTGCACATAAGTCTCAAGCAGAAACATTTGTTGTTGGGACTGTGGATTGGCAGAATTGTTAGAATAGTGGACAAAATTACTTGCTATATTTGGTGATGGCCATTTACATTCTGAGTTCAAATCCTTCGAAATCCATTTTGCCTTTCATCCTTCCAGGAGTTGGTCAATAAAATAAAGTACCAACCATTGATTATAATTGCTTAACTCTCTCCACCAACATTTCTGGCCTTGTATCTTTATTAGAAACAGATTTAGTTTCATGTCTTCTATAAATTATTTCCATTTTTCAAACAAACTGTGGCTGTGGGGTAAGAAGTTTGCTTCCCAACCACATAGTTCTGGATTCAGTCCCACTGTGTGACACCTTGGACAAGTGTGTTCTACTATAACCTCAGGCTGACCAAAAGCCTTGTGAGTGGATTAGGTAGACAGAAACTGAAAGAAGCCCATCTGTGTGTGTGTTTGTGTCTCCACCTCCCCACTGCTTGACAACTGGTGTTAATGTGTTTACATCCCTGTAATCTAGTAATTTGGCAAAAGAGACTGATAGAATAACTACCAGTCTTTACAAAAAATAATAAGTACTGAGATTGATAAGTTTGATTAAAATTCTTTAAAGCTGTGCCCCAGTGTGGCCACGGTCTAATGACTGAAACAAGTAAAAGATAAATAACAAGAAAGGGTTTGGGTGTAGGGGCAGGGATTGAAATTGTTGTTTGTGAAATCATCCAAGCCACCAGGGGGGGAGTTTCGGAATCTGGGACTGTTGTTTGTGAAACTAGTAAACATTTTAAAAGACTCAATACTGCCTACACAATTAGCAGAAAATTTCTGACAAGAATCACAAGAACACTTGAGCTGTGATTCTCTACCTACATTTATGGTGTTGTTTGTTTATGAAGTCATTTTGCATTCACACACTCATTCACACATATCTACATACACACATGCACACTAACCTCCATTCTCCTTGGTTCTCCTGCCTTTTTCTTCTTTTTCTCTCTTGATTTATTTACATTTTTTGTAATTGCAAGCTAAACTATTTCTGAATAACTTCCTGCTAGTATATCTGTGAGTGTGTTTATGTTCGTGTTTGCGTGTCCCTTGCTTCCCACTCCCCTCTCTTCTACAGGAAATAGTCCACTCTAGTTTCCATAGTGCTTGTGTCCCTTCAGTGACACTCCCCCCCTCTCTCTCCTTGTGTTTGTGTGTGTTGGCTGCTGATCAAGCTATTTTAAGACTGCAGAGTGACTTAAGCTTGTGGGGAGTTAACTGTTATTTCTAGCGAGTTAAGCAACTCCGTAAACACTTCCTTGTTTACTTGAGAGGATTCTTTGTTGTCTAATTATAAAACAGCTGCTGTATGCATTATATACATAGTGGTATCATCACATTGGCATAATATGCGAATCAGTGTTGCTGTTATACTGTTGCACATCTGTTGCATTGCCATATGTCCATTGCCAGTTGTGCAACTGTTGAATTGTCACATATCTATTGCCTGTTGTGCATCTTTTGTATTGTTGTATATCCATTGTCTGTTGTGCATCTTTTGTATTGTTGTATATCCATTGCCTGTTGTGCATCTGTTACTATTGTCACATGTCCATTCACAGTTTGTATCTGCTGCATTGTCCATTGATTATTACACATGATGTATTGTCACATGCAAAAGTATGCTGCTGAGAAGAATTCAGTGCAGATGAGTAGGATACGTTTGAATGAAAGAGGATTGCTGCATTCCAAAAATTCTTTTGTATGACCAACAAGTAGAGGGATTCCATGGTAAAGGAACGTCTTTCCTTAGGTATCAGGATAAGTTGAAACAATCACTAAAGTCTCTACAGCTTAATTTGACATTTTGGAATGTCATTGCCTTGATTGATCTGCATGGCGTAAAATGTGTCATGATGCATCAGAACAACTTGAGATGAAGAAACAGAACAATAAAAGAATTATATCCTGCGATCAGCAGACACATTTTCCCAATCCGAAGCAAAATCTAAATCATCATTGTCCCCATTGTGACTTCCTAGCAAAATCCATACCTGGACTCAGATTATATCACTGCATCCATTGCAAATATATGCAGCATTTTTTATTCTTTTACTTTTAAAGTTGTTTTTTTTTTGTCTTTGTCTGACATTTTTGTCTTTTTCTCAATTTTTTAATTTTTTATAAATCTTCTCCTTCAAACACTCATACGTTGAATTGGACAGGAGTGACCATCGTCACATGATCAATGCCAGTTGTACATCTGTTCCTTGCATCTCGTATATCATTCTAGTTATTATCAAAACATTTGCTACATGTCATTGTGCATCTTGTTACACATTGTTTAGTAATTGTATGACTTTTGTCACATCTCTTACAAAATATTCTGTTGTGTTGCATTTACTTCTTGTGCAACAAAATAACTAGTTTAATATTCTATTGAGTCACACGCCTTGAAAATTTTAGTCAAATGAATTGACCCCAGTACTTATTTTTTAAAAGCCTGGTACTTATTCTATTGGTCTCTTTTACTGAACAACTAAGTTATGGGGATGTAAACAAACCACCACTGGTTGTCAAACAGTGGTAGAGGGGACAAACACAGATACATACACACACATACATATACGATTAACTTCTTTCAGTTTCTGTCTACCAAATCCACTCACAAGGCTTCGGTCAGCTCGAGGCTATAGTAGAAGACACCTACCCAAAATACCACATAGACTGAAACTGGAACTATTGGTTGGGAAGCAAGCTTCTTACCACACATCCATGCATGCATACTTTTCTTCTTATTTATAAATCCAAACATTCATATATGAATCATATATTGTGTGTGACATACATGAGATCAACTACTGTATTCAAACATACCTTTGTTGTGCCAAACCGTATACTGCTTTCAATGCACACTTACCTAATGGACTCATTTCGTGAGGACTTCTGTTTTCATTTTTGGTTTGTGTTTTTCTGTATTTTCAGATGATCAGTTAGGTGACGGTGAATCTCTCACTTCCAATAACACAGCTTGGCGACAAGGCAGACAACTTCTACGACAGTAAGTACAACCCTATACAACCCCCTATATATCTCTCTCCTCTTTGTACCTACTACTACTACTTCTAACAATTGAAATAGCTTCTGGCCATCTCTCTCTTGCTTGTCACTAGATATGTAACTCTTGAAGTCCTGTAGTACTTTCTCTATATAAATCTAATCCTGTTAAGAAATAAAAATCTTGATGAAATGCAGTTAGTCTAGTGTAAAAATCATAAAAATTTGGCTGAAATTTGCTGATATGACATAATGTGAGTGTGGTTTTTACCTGTCAGTTACATTTACCTGTTGTCATGTGACTTTCACCTGCCTAGAAGAGGATGAAATGGGCATCTCAGTTTACCTTTGGTTACAACAACAGAATACTGCTGTAATTAGAAAGTGACTGATGGAGGGGTCAGTGAAAATACAACAGCAGGAAATGGGGCTTTAAGGTTATCACAAAAGGCTTGGTTGTAGGCCCAACCTTCCAAGTTCTATTACTGGACTGAGAAAAACTGAAGAACCGCTGCAAGAAGTGTGTGAATCTGAGAGGGGTATATGTTGAATAAAATCCTGATTAACTCATCTTCCTGTATTTTCTTTTACCCAAAGCCAGGAACTCTTCAGTATCCCCTCGTATTATGCTTCCAGAACTTCAAACTTGTTATGCTGGATTGATCTTTCTAAAACACCACAAATCCCCAATCATGTTGCTCCTTTGTCATCTTCTCCACGAGGCTCAAAATCTGAGATCAACCTCTACTACTTCATCCTGTCTTCTTAGGGTCTTCCACTTTCACAAGCCTTATCCACATCATGTAATTGACAATTCTTTATTCAGCTGTCTTCATCTATATGCATCACATATCCATACAAGTAAAGTCTTTACTCTTATACACTACATTTGATGCTTCTTATGCCTAGATCTTCTCTTAACATGGTTGTTCTTCATCGTTCATACACACAGTTGTTACACATCCACAGCAGGGCATGCTTCCTTCATTTCTTTTTAGTCTTTGCAAATCTGCATTCAAGGCCCACATCATGTAGTATAGCAGTTAGGACACAAGCATCATACGATCTTCCCTTTCACTCTGACGGAAACCATTTGTTACCAACAGAGGTAATAGCTTTCTGGTCTTTCTCCATTCAATTCTATTCTAGTAATTATACTACCAGAACAACCTTCCTTCTCCACTGTTAAATAGATCAACTAGGGAACAGAAGCCATTTACTACCTTTAGGTATCCTCCTGGGCATCTGAGAAAATCTGTTTCCCATACACTCTTAGTGTATATTGTATCTGCCATATATATATATATATATATATATATATATATATATATATATATATATATATAGATAGATAGATAGATAGATAGATATAGATATATATGCTGCTGATGATGATGACGATGGCAACAATTTGAATTTACATGCCCTAGGTATGGCATGAAACTGCATCCAGCTGTGGCATCACAACATGGGAAGAACAAGGTTATCCTTAACCACAATTATCTTCAGGTTACTGTTGGGCAAAGTGTACCTGTAAGCCCACTCCGAGACCTAGAAATACCTGGTTGGCAGCTGGCGGGGTTAAGCCTGTTTCATCGGAGGAGGGGTCCCTTCAGCCTTGGTCAGCAACTCCTCTGGAAAAGGTAACTCAATAAAAACACTGGTGGCTCTGCCACCTTGACACCAAATTTCTCAGGAGTGAAAATGTCAAATACAAAGATATGAAACAATGGATTGAATGAGACCGGCACTAAAAACAGTTTACACGAGGGAAGGTGTGGACTCTTGGAGCCTTGGCTAGTAACCCACCTAGTGATGGTGTCATCATAAAGACACTGGTGATTGCACAACCTTACAAGTGCGACCTCTAAATGAGTGATTTCAAAATTAAATAATAACCACAACTGCGCTAAGGAGACTGGAACTGTTTACAGTGAAGGTGTCAGGCACAGCAGGCAGGGAGTATCTGATCAGAACCAGAATGAAATAGGAAAAAGAAGTAAACAGAGTAGTAATAGAATGCTGGCTGAGAAGTGAGCCCAATAAAAGAGGCTTCATGAATCAAATGAAAAGAATGTGGGATGGAAAAGGAGGTTTTGGAGCATTCACCCAGCGACTGATAGACCAAGCAAGAGCGATCTGTAGGAACAACTGGATTACAGGAGTAGAGATTGAAGAAATTCAGAGAAACATGATAAAAAATACAGAGCAGAAGGAGATTGAAACAGCAGTAGCAGAAAATGGTAATGAAGGGATAAGAGATGAAGAACATGAAACAGATGGAAACTGCTGAGTACCAGAGAATACTGAAAAAGTAAATAATGAAGACGATCTAGATGGACAAGTGACAGTAAGTACTGCACAAGACTTGAATGATGAGGAGAAGAAGATTTTAGAAATGTTACGTGGTAAAGTATATAATGGGAACAATGAAGTATCATAGAAAACGAGGGAGGAAAGCCACAGTTGTCACAGGAAGAATATAAGAAATGGAGGCACAACCATGTTGTAAAAGTTTTACATTGGAAACTGATCAGAAATAGGGATTTGAAGCTGGAAGCACATGGCGCAATCATTGAGTCAAAAAAATACTTGAGTTGGAGAAATGTAAAATTTTGTGGGACTTACCTCTTCAAATGGACAAGAAGTTAGAAGATAATAGACCAGATATTACAATCATAGATAAGGATTAGCGAAGTTATTTACTTATTGAACCATCATGTTTGTTTGATTCCAGGATCGTAAAGAAGGCGGAAGAAAAACAAAGAAAATACAATCCCTTAAAATTTGAAATAGGAAGAATTTGGAGCATGCGAACAGTAAAGGTCATGCTTATAATAATTGGTGTGTTGGGAACAATAAGCAAAGATATAGACAAATGGCTGAAGGAGATTGAAATAGAATGCCCAGTAGAGCCCTTACAGAAAGTTTGCCACTTAGGGACAGCAAGGATTATCAGGAGGGTTCTAAGCACTTAAAAGACTGCCGAAAATTTGTGGATACCTAAGGTCACAAGTAATAACTTACTACACCCATAAATCCTTTCAGGAATAAGACCAAACCTGAGCTTTGTTCCTTCAATAATAAAATATAAAAAGCACCCAACACACTCTGTTAAGTGGTTGGCAACTAGGAAGGGTATCCAGCCTTAGAAACCATGCCACAGTAGACAGAGTCTGGACAGCTCCATGTCAAATCGTCCATTCCATGCCAGCATGGAAAGTGAACATTAAATGATAATGATGATGTTTCAAAGTTTTATCACAAAGTTAGCAGTATTAGGGAGATGGAGTAGTTGATTACATCAACTCCAGTATTTGACTAGTACTTAATTTTTATCAATCTTGAAGGAATGAAAAGTAAAGTTGACCATAGTAGAATTTGAACATGGAACATACTGAATCAGAAGAAATGCTACTAAGCATTTCAGTTGAAGTGCTAATAAATCTGTCAGCTCACTACCTTAATAATAATGATAATAATAATTGTTTCAAATTTTGGCTCAAGGCCAGCAATTTCAGGAAAGAGTTAAGTTGAAAGGATGTAAGAGAAAGCAGACTTCTGTGAAATGATAAATGGAACATAAAGACAGATGAAATGCCACTAAGCATTTGCTCAGCATGTCAACGATTATGCCTTAATGTTCAGTTATGATAAAAACAAGTTCATGTTAATCTGATGGGTTACTCTATACTTTTGCAGAGTACAAATTTATTACTCTTAAACAAGAATATTGTTGACAGTGACTTCAAAGTTTTGGCCTGTTAAGCCATCATTGGACTGCCCAAACTTCTTAGTCAGCATGAACAACATTCTTATTTTTAAGAATAATATATATATATATATATATATATATATATATATATATATATATATATGTATATATCTGTGTGTGTCTGCATGTGTGCACACATACACTCACACATACATATAAAGAAATGAAAAAGTAGAGATTAGAGAGCAGAGAGTTAGATTGTTAGTAATGATGGTGTCCATGGCAACAACTACAGAAGTGGAATGTAGTTTATGAACAAAGTATAAAGACACACATAAGAGTTATAGATAAAAGTTGGGATAAGGTAAAGGAGATAATTAAGCTTGAGGTAGGTCATATTTGGGTTGTAAAATTAACTTCTTGATCATGATAGATTTATGGTGTTCTGGGCAGAAAGATCTTGACAGGTTGGCAGTTTGCATATTAATGTAGTTGTTACCTTTTAACAGTAGCTGACTTTTATCATTTTAAAAGGCATATATAAATCACACTCGTGTTTAAAGTTCCTGACAGAGTGCATATACACAATCTTGTAAATATACATACATATATTCATGTAAACAAACATAAACGTGTGTGTGTGTATTCATATATGTATAGACGCATACACATGTCAATACAGATAGATAAATGCAGGCATTTCATACTGGTAGCATCCCATTTATACACACACATACACATAGAATACAGGTAGTTACAGGCAGACCTATTGCCTGCTGCTAGTATAATACTTTTGCAAGTTGGAATGAGGTCATGTGTTAGCTTCCAGTTCTCTGGAGCTACTTAATAGATTTGATGTGTATATCAATGGATTGGCTACTTGTTTCTCTGGAATTGGTTAAGTGATGTAGACACCTCTGGTGAGACCTGAATGAGGGTTGAAAATCGATTTAGGCGGTTTGTCATTTGTTCAATTTATGGAGAAATAAATAAATTTGGCATGTTTCTATGTCTATTATGTAGGTGTGTGGCCCAGCGATTAAGGTACTGCGCTCATGATTGCAAGATCATGGTTTTGGTTACTGGACTGGGCAGTGTGTTTTGTTCTTGAGCAGAACACTTTATTTCATATTGCTCTGCTATCACTTCAACATGTGGTATGTACAACACACACATTTGATCACCATAAGCTAGTCATTTGTGTAGGTTGTTCACCAAGAAGTTACGGAACCCTCACCCATATTTTACGACATGAAAGTCCACCATTACAGCCAGGATGTAATCCGGAATTATACACATGTAACCATAGATTGTCCCATGGATATAAACTCTGAGCAGTATAAGATTTTGTGAGTTCAACAGTGATGATAAAAGCAAGGGTATGAATGGAATAACTGAAATTTTATCTGGCAAATATACCAGTAACAGGAAGAAATTAGTGGTTAGGTGTTATTAAGGTGTGGCAAAGTCAATAGTGGTACCAATAATGTCCATGATATTGCCTTTATTATTAGTGTAACTCAGGTATACATAAGCTATTATTTGTTGTGGTGGAGGATGATAGAAGAGGGATTTTGAAGGAGGAGTGTTTAGTAAGCTATAATGTACTGTTTAGACAGTGTATACGAACATAGAGAAAGTTATTTTGAATATTATGGTAGTGATTAATTATCATATATTCATATTTTAGGTTATCACTAATTCCATGGTACTGAAATGTCTATTTCTCTATGTTCACAGGAAACTGCTAATTTGTTTTGTTTATTTAACGAGTGTCCTTTGTTGGTAAAGAGTATCTCCAATTCTTCTCTAGTACTCAATCCATAAGGTTGCCTTTTTCCTCTGAGGATGGTGATGATGTTTGACTCTCCCTCTTTTCGCCACTATTTCAGATACTTACATGAGATTGGTTACACCGATACCATAATTGACGTCAGGTCAGCAAAGGTGCGCTCCTTACTGGGACTTCAACCTCACAACTCCGAAACTGATTGTACCCAAGCAGCACTGATCAATGGAGAACAACCAAATAAACCAAGACCTGTTGATGAAGAACCCCAGACAAAAAGGTAAGCATTTGCTTATGATATTGCCAGTCTGTCTGTCTAGGTATGTATGGGAAATAGATGAGAAAACCTCACTTTAAGATCAGTGGTTCCCAAACTTTTCCAGGCTGTTGCCCCTTGGCAGATAGGCTGCATTCCTAACCCCCCTCCTCCATTCACCATGACTACCACCACAAACAGACCACTTTTTGCATGAGATTCAAAACAACTATATTTCACAAATAACACTTAACTCATTAACTCATTATTTTGTTGTTTTTACACCCATCGCCCCCCTTTTGGCCACCCCATTATTACGCTACTTCACCAACCCCTACAGATCTTTTCACTGATCTTTTCAGTACCACCTACTTTGGGAACCACTGCCTTAGATCATAGAAGAAAGCAATGAATAATGGGATGAAGAAATTGGAACAAAATTTTATTGAGTATGAATCACGCATGAAAGATGTTTGTAAGAGTCTTGATGTAAATTTGCCTGGATATACTGATGTCTATCCCAATTTAACATGCAACAAGTGTGGATATGTCTGGCAGGTATTAGACGTTATCAGAGAAGCCACATACACAGGGAAGTTGTTAACTTTGCATTATACAGCATCTCTATTTGCAGGGAGTGTAGAAAATAATGTGCATCAGGAAACTGACTGAGACATCATATGATGGTTCACCAAGACACTATTTTAACACTACTGCAAGAGATGCCCATTGTAGTTACATCTATACAAAAGGGTGTCAGTCTCTAGCAGGACTGAAAAGCAACAACCATGCTGCTCATATTTAACAGAACAATCAAATGATGGCATTACTTAAAATAGAGTTGCAGCCATTGTACATGTATAAAAAACAAAAGCATGGGCACAGCATGGATGAGTAGTTAAAATATTCACTTTGCAATCAAGAAGTCCTGGACTTAATCCCACTGTGTGAAATCTTGAGTAAGTGTTACCATAGCTTCAGGTCAACCCAAGCCCTGCAAGTGAAATTGGGTTGATGGAAACTGTTTGGAAGCCTGTTGGCTAGACTGTGTCTATAATTCAAAGGTCTAGCCTTGTCAAACATGGTAGTGCTGGTGATATGTAAAAAAACTTGTGCCTGTGAAACATGCTGGTGACACATAAAGGGCACCTGTGCCAGCAACATGTAAAGGGCACTAGTGCTAGTGACATATGAAAGGTACCCATATCAGTGACATGTTTGAAATAATATCCAATCCACTCTGTAAAGTGGTTGGTGTTAGGAAGGGTGTCCAGCCATAGAAACCAAACTAAAACGGACAACTGGTACCTGGTGCATCCTCCGACTCACCAGTCTCAGTCAAACTGTCTAATCTATGCCAGCATGGAAAACGGACATGAAGGTTCTGAAAATATTAACTGCTACAGCCTGTTATTGGAACTTACTGGTCACACCACGTAAGGAAATGTAATTTTTTTTTTTTTTCTTCAATTTTACAATAGTTCATAATGGAACTTTAATATTTAGCACTCATGTTATTTAAATATTCTCGAAACCATGTGGGTCATATGGTGGTTGTGTGAACCACTAATGCTACATGTAGTGGTTAACGTGTTAAGGATGAAAGTCTCTGTGGAATGCTCAGCCACTTAGTCTTTAATTCAATATATGGGTTGTTCAATTGATTAAACAACTGTACACTCATCACTGAAATACATGACAGTTCCTTTACTTACTTGTGTGTGTGTATGCATGTTTGTTTTGAATCTACACTTGTGAAAAGGTGTGTGAGTAACAAAACTGCAATTCAACAAAAATATTTTATTATTAACCTTTGACCTAATGTAATTTAGTAATTGTTTCTTGTACTATTACTACTATTATTGAACTAATGTAATGGTTGACTGTGTGGTGGTATTAATGTAAACATAATATTGTATCTGTGTTTAGAGTGTAATGTGTGTGTGTGAAAATGAGGATACTTGTGCATATGTTGATGCACAGAGACAGACACAATCTGGATATACACACAGGGAACAAAGAGAAGAGGGGACTTGATATAGGCTAATGAGGAACACTGATTAGGTAAATTTTCATTTGTCAATAATGGTTTTATGAAAGGCTGCAACATTCTCTTATGAGTGCTGGTAGGAGATAAGTCCTCATAACTGGGTAGCAGATAACTACTTTAGAGTGAGGAATGGTAACTGCAACCAAAAAAAAAGATTATCTTGCTGGCTTTTGGAAATTTATTAACAGAATTTTAATATATGACAACAAAGGACATGATCTTAATAATTAAGCCAGAATAATGAATTTCTCAGATGAACTCAAAGTTCATCCTTTTGCTTCATTAGTGGGGTACTCCGTCCACAATATTGCATGATGTGGGAAGGTTTTCAGTTTTTCCATCCCTTAATTTCCGGATATATTGAAACAGAGATTCAGAAATAGCTCTATCTCTTGACCTAAATGAATGTACTTGCTGATTGCATTTAATCTTATAGGTATTCTCTGTAAGTCCTTCATAATTCTTCGCAATACCATTAGCAAGTTTTATACGCACTCTATATTCACCCACCTTAGAAAAACGGGATCATTTAAGGGATGAATTCTGGGTAGTTCTGAAGTTGTAAACTTGCTGTGGAGGCAAGTGTCTTAAAGTGTGATATGAAATCTTGGAAGCAATGTTATACAAGTAACTATAACTCATTTTACTCTCTCTCTCTCTCTCTCACACACACACATGAGTGAGAGAGAGAATTTTAAAATAAAATGTAAAAAATTTTGTCATAAGTGTACTTTGTGGTATGTTAGAAGTTATTCTTAGCAGGTCAAATCAACAAGAAATACTGACCGTTGCTTATATTTCACATTTACAATAAAAAGAATTTATACATTTAATAAAGAAAAAAAAAATGCTTTTCTTTTCTCTTCTACTGTTTGATTATTGATTATCTCATTTCCTAATTGCATTTTTACTTAGGAAATTGTGTAGCATAACTTGTACTTTATATATACATCAAATATATTTTGTCTTTGTGTTCATGCATGTACTAGTTCTGTCGATATGATCATGGCTGCTTTTTTTTTTTTTTTTATGTTTCCTACAACAATTTTAAAATTAGTATGTGAAAACTGTTTCGTTAGGCTTGCTGTAGAGATTTGGATTTTAAAAAATATTTTAAAAAAAATAAGTACAGAAAGGCTTTTTGTAACTAGCAGATGAGTAAAGATTAGTTTTAGAATATGTTTCTTGTAAGATCAGTGGTTTTCATTAACTGATAATGCACATGTTTGTATGTTTCACAAATCAAGAGCACATACATGCATGAGATCTAAACTATATAGGAGTCAATAACGATTTAAGTCCTTTTTCTCTTTTTTAATCAGTCCCTTAAAGGAAATGGGGCAGTGCCGTAATCTTTTATAAGGATATCTGAAACTCGTGGAAAAGGGATCAGAAGAGCAGAAGAAAACACAGCTCCTGAGTTATTCCAGCAGGAAGCATCTCATCAATATATGGAGTGTTTTGGGATTTTTTTTTTTCATCTTCAGCGCTCTGATCTGAATTATTGCAGCAGAATGGACTCTGCTAAAGTTACTCAAAGACTAGGTGGTTTGTAATGGTCTTAAACCAGAATAGAGATTAACCCTTTAGTATTCAGATTTCTCTGTCAAACGTAATGCTTATTTATTCACATTGATAAAAATTTGCATTATCTTGTAGCTTTGAGATTTCAATGACAAAGTTGTTTAATTTTAGAATAATATTGTAGAGTAAGTGTGAGAGGTTGGATCTGGCCAATCCAAAGATAAATCAGGTTGATTATTGAGGCCGAGTATGAGCAGTGTAAATGCTAAAGGGTTAATTCTGGTGAGCATGTGCTGTCTTTAACTTGGGTGTCTTGTCCATGACATTTGATTATTGGGATCATTAGAGCATCAAACAAATACCTTGCAGTAATTGCTCCAGCTCTTTGCATTCTGTTCAAATCCTGTTGTGCTCAAATTTACTTTCCATCCATCTGATAGCCAGTCAAGTTGTAAGTTCAATCCTTTTTCTTCTCACTGTCTTTCTTCTCATTTTCTCAGAAATGGCTTTATTGCGCTGTGAGTTGGTTTGGGTGGAACCACTAACTGTGTTCCCTTTCTGCTAGGAAATGGAGGAGGGGGTGAGCTTGTGACTAGCAACCTCTTATCATCTATCATAATAGAATGTGGTGCATGTGTGAATAAACTAATATGATTTGTGGCATAAAATGGTTTAAGAAAGCTTGCCCACCAGATCTTCTAATAGCCAGGCTTTTAGACACAAACTTAGTGTCTCTCTTGCTTTTCTTATTTGAACCTTTTGCTCCCTATGGAGCATAAACCATCAATGATTTTTCTCTACTGTTCTTGACTCTGTGCTGTCTTTTCTCGTCCAGTCGAATCTCTGTTTGTTCAACTCTGTCACAGTATCCTGCTTCCAGATATTTTTAGGAGATTGTCTTTTCTGTGCACCCCCTGTGGATTCACTGTGTCATATATTTCCCTGAGGGAAGGTCTTCCTCTCCCAGGTTTTGTATTGTTGTTGATGCTTCTGTAACTTTGCCTTTTTTGAAAGTAGGAATGTTGGCCCTATGCAAGGAATGTTCCCCCTATACATGTGGGAAGAGGTGATCTGTTTAAGATATGTTTTTCTTGATTGTTGTTTATTTCTTTCCCTAAATACCTGTGGTCTCTTCATTATTCCTAACATTGTTTACCTGATGGAACAAAACACACCAGCCCCATTCTTATTCCTACTTCATCATTGTGTGGTCACTTGTAGGAAGAAGCATCCATCCTTGGGCTTAATTAGGGTTGATTTGGAGTGAATGAAAAAAACAATGGCTCTGACAAATGAACCATTCCACAAATGCAGAAAGCATTAACATAAAAGATATTAGCCATTATTAGCAGCAATTTTGAGTCAGAATGAGAAACAATTCTTTCATGAGACTTAAACTGTATATAGCTATTGGTTGCTAGGCAATCATATTGATGATTACAAAAGATTACACAACAAACAGCTTGCTTATGATTGAAACAGCAGTCTCCTATGAAGTGAGAAATATGTCTAATCCCTGCCAAGAGACCTGTTTCTCTTTACTGTCTGAAACTGGTTGTTGTTGCATTTAATATCAATTCATGTTGAAAAATCTTTGTGATTGATTCATTTGTACATTGATTCATGTGAGTATTGCTCATCATAAAAATTGAATCAAGGTGGGGTACCACACTGTATTGGACATACAAGTATATAATACACTATTAGTTGTATCCAACGCCACCTAAGTTCATTAACTCTTAGTCACTTGGTTTAAATTCTTCAAGGCAGTGCCCCAGCATGACTGCAGTCTAATGATTGAAACAAGTAAAAGATAAAAGGTATGTGTGTGAGTCCAACCATCCCAGCAAGGATAACAGATGTTAAATGATGATGAAATGTGTTTGTTTGTTTGTATGTATGCATGTATGTATACACATATAGACACATACAGGGTGGGCCAAAAGTCATGCACAAAATAAGTTCAGTACATTCCAGAATTGTCAAAGACATGGTTCAGTTTTTTGAAAATTGAATAAAATGATTAAAATAATGATGAATATACATGTACTTGTATGTGATGAGCAAAATTAATAATAATAATAATAATTATAATAAATGTATGTGTGTTTGTGTGTCTGCATTTGTCCCCCACCCCCACCATTGCTTGACAACCGATGCTGGTGTGTTTACGTCCCCATAACTTAGCGGTTCGGCAAGAAGTGACCGATAGAATAAGTACTAGGCTTACAAAGAATAAGTCCTGGGGTCGATTTTCTCGACTAAAGGCGGTGCTCCAGCATGGCCACAGTCAAATGACTGAAACAAGTAAAAGAGTAAAGAGTAACATAATAAAAATAAAATGTCAAATGTTTTGGTGCGTGACTTTTGGCCTACACTATATTAAAGCAATGAGAACATGAAGAACACCCAAAACAATATGATTATGCCTGCGCGGCTAGGACAAGAGAAGAAGAAAATACTTCAGTCATTTTAACTAAGATGATGTAAAACAATATAAATGAACCAATCCAATGCAGGAGGAATAAAGATGAAATACTGGTTGTTAGTCATAAGCAAAAGAAAAGCATAGCAGGAGGAGAAGTGATTAAAGCAAGCAAATAACAAAATAGAAAAGGAATGTGGGAGACCAGATTGGAAGTGGGGGGAGGGGGGAAAGAGGGATGCTGGGAGAGGAAGTTGACAGAAAGGAAATGGATCAAGAGAGTTGACAGATTAAAAGAAAAAAGTCAGAAAATGGCAAAATGGCAGGGCGGGTGGGAAAATATGAGAGAGGTGGGGGATACGAAGGGATGTCATAGAATAATTAACAAAATAACAGTAGCATAGGAAAAGGGCTGTATGTTGCTTGCATCAATATGTAAGTGGGAGAAATTAGACATAAATGATGGGAATGCATATTTGCTTTAACATCTTTAGATATATATATATATATATA
>NC_069005.1:22454937-22457381 GCF_001194135.2 Octopus bimaculoides | reverse complement strand
TATATATATATATATATATATATGAGGGGTAGGTGCTGAAAAGTTCATGGCTTTAGGTAAAAGAAAATACAGGAGAATCAGTTAATTATGATTTTATTCAACATATTCCCCTCTCAGATTCAAACACTTATTGTGCAGAAGTCCTTCAGTTTTTCTAAGCCCTGTAAAAGAACTCACAAGGCCTTTTGCGATACCTTTAAAGCCAGGAACTCTTCAGCACCTCCACATACATACACACATGCACACGTTGAGTTTATATTTTTATTTCTTGATCTTTTATACATCTCAAAACACACATACATGAATATGTACATAAACATATCTATTCTGTGCTCACACACACACATACACACAAACAGGTGTGGGTATGACTTTGCCATCAAGTAGTTTACTTTGTAATCATATTATACCAATTCCCACTCCATTACATGGCACGTTGGACAGCCATCTTCCATCGCCTCAGATTATCCCAGTCTGTGAGTGAAATTGCCTGATTCAGTGCCAAAGATGTGTGTGGTCACATAGTATCATGGTGAATGTGGAGCATTTTCAGATTCTTGTGCAGTCTTTTTCTCCTAATAGCTTCTCTTAGCACTTTGAATATCTCAATGTGCTGCTTGAGAATGATGCCCAGTCATCCACCAAAATACTCATTATAAGTTTGTGTGTCAGTCAGTGGTTTTTGTACTGCTTAGCATTTAGAGAAGAGACAACCTTTGCTGGTGACACATAAAAGGCATCTGTACTGGTGAAATGTAATAGGCATCCTTACTGGTGACATGTAAAATATACCCAGTATGCTCTATGAAGTTAGGAAGGCCATGCAACCGTAGAACCCAAGCCAAAACAGATTGGAACCTGGTGCAGCTCTCCGGCTTGCCAGTTCCAGTCAAACTGTCTAACCCATGCCAGCATGCAAAATGAATGCTAAATGATGATGATGACAAGGAGGAGGCAGAGACACCATTCCATGCTCATGTTTCATCCCCTGTCACCAGATAAAAAAAAAAGACAAAACAGCAAAGGCAAAAAAACCCCAAAAGCATGTCCTCATTGACTTCAAACACTTCCAAGCAGATCAGAGCAAATTTCCACCTTTCTTCTTCAAATCAGGTTGGGAACTGCTGAGGAATTCCCTTTGCACACACTTTCCAGTAACAATACTTAGAGTCTCCCACAAGTTTCTGTAATGCCCTGTGACTTCTCTGTCTGTGTGAACCAATTTGTCCATTCCCTGGCAATTGGTTGTTAGTTGATGATCCATTTCCTAGTTTGTCTTCAGTGTTGGTTTCCTTTTCTCTAAGCTTCTACTCCATCTGTGCACATTGCTCTTGTCATAGGTGTCTTCTCTGTAAAGAACCTGCAACCTCTCTGCTGTGGACGTCAAACAACCTGCATTCCTCCTGTCAACTGGTAGTTCTAGGAACCTACAATGAAGAAGAGGCAAAAGAGTTACTCTAAGAAAATGTGCAGTTTGAACAACCTACATCTTCTGTCTTTTACCTGTTTCAGTCATTAGCCTGCGGCCATGCTGGGGCACCGCCTTGAAGAATTTTTAGTCAAATGAATTGACCCCAGTACTTTTTCTTTTGTTTTACTTATTTTATCGGTCTCTTTCGCCAAACTGCTACAGGGATGTAAACACCAACACTGATTGTCAAGTGGTAGAAGGGGAACAAACTCTCTCTCTCTCTCTCACACACACACACACACACACACACACACACACACACAGGATGGGCTTCTTTCAGTTTCTGTCTACCAAATCCACTCACAAAACTTTTGTTGACCCGAGACTATAGTAGAAGACACTTGCCCAAGATGCCATGCAGTGGAACTGAACCCGGAAGCAAGCTTCTTCCCCACACAGCCATGCCTGTGCCTATTTATAAAGTTAATAAAATAAGCCATTGCCCACTTTTGCATTGCTTTTGGTACAACCCTCTTATGTGTGTTTGTCTACACAAACAAACACACACTAATCCCTGTTCTATTATCATTGTTAGTAATTCTCTGTATTGTATTTGACACTGTAGCAGTACAGGCATTGTAGTCTGGTGATCTTTCTTTGACCTTTTATTATGTATTATAGTGTGATATCAAAGTGATGTCTCCATAATATACAACACCACATCTTCCTTATTATAGCACCTCCTTCCTAATTTCTGAGCCAGCTCACAGCAACTTAACATGTGATGTATAACCCCTAAAACTTAACCCCCCCCCTTAACTTTCTAGGCTACACTAGTCTTATTTGTACATTTTAATAACAAACAAGAGTGGTAAACAAGTGAGCAAACAACTTGTCACTCAACCTGCTAGAAATGTCAGTCAAATCACCATCAAATTACACTTAAGGATGGGTATATTGTTTTAGATACACTCTGAAAAAGATGGGATGGCCATAGCCAAAGTCTTTGATGCTAGTTCTTCTTGGTCAGGAC
>NC_069005.1:22446634-22454342 GCF_001194135.2 Octopus bimaculoides | reverse complement strand
AGGGCTGTTTGTAATTACGCAGGGCAGGTTTGTCACCCTGTGAGATATTTTCAAAATACTTGCATACCTTTATATTAGCAGATCAGTTATGAAATTTCATGACAATCAACCAGAGATGAGTAATAATTTCATGACTTCTGTCTCTATTTTCACCAAAATTTCATCATACTACAAAGGATTGTCTTTACTATTTTTTCTCAACCTTCTTGTGATTAAATTTTGGCTGTTTGCCATAGAGAACAGTCTTTTTTTGACTGGTGATAAGTTTCCTTTCTTGTTGGTGTTGTTTTACCTGCTCTTAATTGGTTCTTGATACAGTAAAAATATGAATGTTGGGAAACATTCAAACAATGTTTCTCATACTTTATTATTTTGGACCTGGTCAACCATGGTTTTCTCAAGTTTATGATTAAATATGTTTCAACTGTAACTTTTCTGTGTTTTTGTATATCTAGGACTACATTGTCTAGTGTACCCTTTGCTGTAAGGGAAGTTTAGCTACTGTTTCTAGCATGTTGAGTGACTGTGCAGTGACCCTCTTGTTAGCTTATCTATTGTATGTCTTCCATGTAACTGTTGGTGGTCATGGTGGTAGTGCTGTATATATACGTCTCCCGTGGTGGTGGCTGCTACTGCTGTTGTATGTAGATCTTTTAGGTTACATGGCTGTAGTTGGTATGGAGCTTCAAAACATTAAGCACTGTGCTGATAAAAAAAATTGCTATTAAAATCTGTTCTCTATAAAAGTAACTGCTGGAAAACTGTGCTTTACAATGACTGTTGAAAGGGTTGCTTAAATAACAACTGCAAGCAAAAAAAGAAAAAATGTTTTGCAATGGTTGTTCAGAAAATTGCAGTTTTAATGCAGTTACTGAAAATGTGCACTTTTATGAAGCTGCTGGAAGACCACTTTTACAACGGCTGCTGAAAATTGCACTTTTATAACATGCTGAAAAACTGCCAATGAAATGCACTTTGGTTAAGAAAACTATATTTTGTATGGCTTAATATAAATGTCTAAACCCTTTTGTTACCATATTTCTGGAGAGATGCTCTGTGTTTCTTTCAATTAATTATAAATATTACAAAGAATTTAATAAAATAACTTAGTTATCATTAAGCTAGTGTTAGGAACATAAATTGTGACTAAGGTTTGGTGGAAGATTTTAATTCAGAACTTTATTTTGAAAACAAGACATTTGTACTACAGAGCCAGAGGTGGTTTCAGGCGGGTTGGTATCAAAAGGGTTAAAGGTTGCACATGTTTACTTTTTTTCTCTTTTTTTTCTTTTTCTGCAGGCCACCATCCAAAGTAAGGTCATCTGCCTCCCTTGTAGAGAATTCACTTTTAGAAAGTGAAGTGTCTGTGTTAGCCACACTTGACTTCCTGTCTACAGATAATGTTGTGGAAATTGAAGACGACAATTTAAGGTACTGTACCCAAATGAACATGAGTCTCTCTCTCTCTCTCTCTCTCTCTCTCTCTCTCTCTCTCTCTCTCTCTCTCTCTCTCTCTCTCTCTCTCTCTCTAAATTGCTTAGCTAGCTCTTTTATCTAAACCAGTGGTTCTCAACCAAGGTCCTTATGAACCTTTGGGGGTCTGTATATAAGATTTTGATATTAAAATTTATATGCAACAAATTGCTTATACTTGTACAATACACAAAATAGTTTAACGATTGTTTTTAACACAGTTGTTAATGATATTTCATTATAAAAACGTAAGAGAATTTTTTTAAACATTGAATGGCTTTTAGGATCCACCCGAATAAAATAGGAATCGGAGGGGTCCACCGACAAAAGATGGTTGAGAACCACTGATCTACCCACTATTCTCTCTCACCAGACAAACAGTATTCTTTCATTTCAAGGTGTATTAGGTAACTGCATATGATGTTTATGGTCTGCCTCTGTTGTACTGCTATCTTTGAATGGATATCAAAAATGCTAATTAAACTATTCCACTTCATTTCAATCATTTACACTATTGCTGTTAACTAGAAATTAATGAACAAGTAGTGACTAATAAAATTATAATTTTTGTCGAAGTTAGTGTCTTCATCTTTTGAGAAGAAAGCTCTTTTTTTCTTTATATTCAACTACCAATCTTTTGTGAAGGAAATTTGGTACATAGTAGCGTCTCCAACTCTTACTCATTTTCTAAGTGAGGTAGTTTTCCATTCCATTGTTCTTTACACAGTGCCGGTTGAAACTATGAGACTTTCAACTGAAGACTGCAAAGAAAGACACTTTTTCTTCCACCCAATTTTTGCTAAGAGGGTATTAATGAAGATGTGGAATGCCATGTACTCTAAGACAATAGGCTTCTTCTCAGTTTCCACATACCAGTTCTCATCTGAAAGCATTTCTTTTGTCAACGAAAATTGCTTGCTGACTTTATGTCTCCAAAACCATGTTAAAATAAGAGAGAAACTCCTTACTTGAAAGACCTGTAATGGTTAGCATCAGGAAGTAAAACAATACCTCACTGACTTATCTTACCCATACTAGCAGATGTAAAATGAATGAACATGAACAAAGATGTGTATATTAATTTCATCATGTTTCTGCACGCTAGAATTTGAGAGGTATTTGCTGTAGGATTTTGTCTAGGAGAAAAATTTCTCTCCGTATTCATTTCGTGTGAAAACATCAAACTGAGCTCCAAACAACATCAGTGAACTCAGAGGGTGTTTCTGCATGATTTTATCTCCTCAGTAGCAGACACTGTCTTAGTCAAGTGGAGCTGACTTTAAGCCTGAACTTCTGGCCTTTCAATTTGAACAGGCTGTTAAGGCAGAACTTGAAGTCCCAGTCATTTCAGTATTATCAGTAAATTATACTCTACTAAATGTATAGAGTCCCACCACCAGTAAATGTTTTATTGTTTTCTACAAGCTGGTCAATAATATAGTGTGTGTGTGTGTGTGTATAGACAGTAGATAGATATACTCACTTTCATCCAAAACCACATCTGTAACCCATACACACGTCAAATCAACTCTCCAAACTCTTTGGATTAATTTTTGTTGACTAAGATTATCATTTTCTTTGGATTTTGTTCTATGTTGAAACTGTTATGACAGCAAGTGAGTGTATATACAGTGATAGGAATTGAGAGGGGAAGTGAAAATACACCAACAGAGTGCAGTAGTGTCTCCCATCACACTCTGCACTGGTGTATCCTACCCCTCTTCTGTGTTCCTATCTTATGTGTGCAATAAAAGGGGACTATTTCCTCTCCCACTGTCTCACTGTGAATTTCCCCACCATTTTCCCACTATTTATCTTTCTTTTTTTAATTTTTTTATTTATATATCTTTCCATTAACTTTTGTTTCTTTACTTTTTACTTCCAGTGATGAGAATGAAGATGGCATTTCTGCTGATGATGAATCTGAAGAAAGAGCAGAAAAACAGAGGAAGTTTAAGGTCCGATACATTTTCAGAATGAAGAAAAATCTTTTAAAAAAAACGAAAAGCAAAAAACAAGCAAAGATTTTCTCTCTTGTTGAAAACTAGTTAATTTTGTTCATTTGTTTTAATTGTTTGTTCCTTTAATTAGTTTTGAAGTGATTTTAAGTAATGTTGTATGACATGAAGAAATAATGTCTTATAATTATCTTCTGTTGTGAAAATTTATGGACATTTTGATGTTCTGCCTTCGGTGTTAGTTGAAACGGCTGGCTAACAGGTGTTACACTCACCCACACTGGCTAATTGGAGTTCCACTCACTCCCATTTGCTTGTTGTTGTTACACTCATACCTACTGGCTAACTGCTGTTAAACTCATATTGACTGTTTAACTCATGTTACATTCACTTTAAGTGGCTAACTGGTGTTACAGTCATGCCAATGGACTAACTGAAGTTACACCCATGCAACTAGCTTACTGGGGTTATACTCTTCCTGATTGGTTGACTAGTGTTACACTCACTCTGACTGGCTTGGTGGTGTTACACTAATTGCAATTGGTTTATTGGTGTCACAACAGCTCCATTAATAGTCAGTGTTGTATGACTGGTAAAGTCTAGCAATCCTTGCAATCTGCATCTGTTTTAAAATAGCTCTTCCCTGTCACATATGACTGAATATGTTATCATCTGTGTCTGTGTGTGGGAGGAAGAGAATAGTTTATAATGTCTAAGAAGACGGTTAAAAACAATTGATAAATGACAATTTCATTTAGAAACATGAATAAAATATTGCTTAAATATTTCTTTTTATTACCATTACTGCAAACGCACCAGTAGTGCTGCTTAGTAAGTTCACTGCTTCATCCACAACCTCAAGTCCATTGCTTGAATGAAATGACAAATATATAAAAACGCCTTTGATTAAAATTGAGATCTTTCAACTGTATGTAGATTGAGCTGGGAGTCGTTCCCCCCACCCCCAGCAGTGCTAAACACTTTATATCTTTCAGCCTTACAAATCTACAGACATCTCAAAATAATTAAAAGGAGTATGTTTTCCTTATTTATAAAACCATCTGGTATAATTTTTTTTTTATCAAGAAGCCTTAATGCATATTATAGATTAGAGCCTCACCAAATCTAAATTTAGCACTCCACCCCCTTGGTGTATCATTGGAACTCGACAAGCTGATCAGGCAGTGTCTGCAAGATCAAGCAGCTTGCCAAGAATAGGTTGACTGTATGCTAACCAATCTTTTAGATGTGGCAGCAACCACCCTTCCAGATATGGCAGTAAAATCTTCAAATTCTCTCCAACTGTATTAAAAAAAAAGGACATGTGAGATAAAGCAATTCCAGATACACTTTCTAAATAAAAGATAGGATGGTCATGACTGGAATGTCTTTATATAAAGCTTTTGCTGGATCAGGCTAGGCAACAACTATAACAAAAACTGGTTCTTGTTATTGTGATCTAAGATGAATCTCTCTCTCCCTCCCTCTCTCTCTCTGGCAGATTGAACTATTAAACATCAAAAATTGTAATAAGGGATTGAATTCGAATTAACTAAATTATAATTGTATTTAATTGGATGGAAAAGTTAAAAAATAAAGCAACAGTCTCTGCTGGTACCTGGGCTTGAACCTAATTTTCTAGTTGTCTAAATTCTACTGTTTAACCATTACTCAAATTTCCATATCTGCTATTGACTAGGCCATGCTAACACTCAGCAGTAATTGTCCAATATTTACCTATTTATACGTAAGAACTCTAATTGTAGAACAAGGTGAGCTGGGAAATTTTTTATTTTCTAACTGGAATTCAATTTGGTTCCTTTTGTACTGGAGTTCAGTACATTATCTATTGGACCATACTAAAATATCTAGTTAACCTATCTAATATTTGTTTATATAGCACTCTGACAGTAATTGTTAGTTTGACATACCTATTACAAGACTGGTTGGCCAACTGGAGACTTTCATTACTTTATCAGATAACTAAGCTAGACATTTTGATCATCTAGGCATTTTTATGTTTATTCCATGATTTGATAGCTAACAAAGTTATGTAGCCACATAGCTGACCAATAGTTTGACCAGTTTTGTATAGCCTTGTTACTGGCAACTAACTGGACCTTTGCTCAATAATTGACCAATTAGATATGTTCACTTGTCATTCATAATCTGAAAAGTAAAGAATAAGCCACTTTCAAATTGTGGTTTGATTTTTGTAGTGTTGCTGCTAGTTAAACACTTGTTGATTTCCAACTGGTTATAGTCTGTTTTATAGTTTGGACATATTCTACTTTATAATGCAAATATTTCCTTCGTTTTCTGGATACTTTCAAGTTTATGTTCTTCTTTATAGCCATGATATTTTCAGTTTTTAACCATCAGTAGACTGATAAATACCAAATGGTTACCTGATAACTGTCCAGTTATGACACATCTGCAATGAGAGCTGACTGAGTGGACACATATTCCTTGATAGCTGGTCAACTGGGTACATGTTTGGTCTGATAATCAGCTGAGGTTTCTCTACTCTGTTGGTCTAGTAGCTGACTATCTGTGCATTTTCTACTTCAGAAACAAGTTAGGGGTACAGAGGAAGCGACTCTTTTCCTTGGAGGATAAGATACTGATGTGGACAATACCTTGTCCCCTCTAACGGAATACTTGGTATTGCCCAGGAAACCTGATTTAGTGGCCAAGTTCTTGAAAAGTAATCATTTGTAATGCTGCATAAATGTATTGACACATGTGATGTTCATATAATTGGTAACATGGTTTCCAAAAAAAAAAACAAAAAAAAAACTAAAAGTAAATGTAAGGATATTAATATCTCAAACAGCAGAATTAAGCTACTGTCCAAGAAATGGGACATACTGTGTGGCTTTTTTTGATAGGATTACAAATATTTTAGAATAGAATTCAAACAACTTGAGAGTTTAAGTAATGGCATATGTCTATCATTTCCAACAATGCAGAAGAAATGATAATCTTCGTCGTGACTGATTTTAACCACCTTGGTGGTTCTCACACTTATCAAGAGGCTTCCGTCACACAGGTCCCCACTTGGTCAGAGGAAAGGCAAAGCTAGTATGACTGAGGGACCACCAGGTGCAAAGGTTGCCAAAAGAGTCATTAATGCTAAACTCAAAACCTTTTGTAGTTTGATGGATGGCTGTTGACTCCGTATTGAGTTAATTCCCCCTGTCACCAAATATAGTTTTTTTTTTTTGGTTCTGATAGAATGTCCATCATTGTTCATATGCATGGGTGAAACCCTAGGGAGGTGTTACCAGTTCAGTCACCAAAGGCCTGATTATTGGCTTATATAATTACTAGCAGCAGATCTTTCTTCTTTTTTTTTTATTCTATATTTTATCTGGCCTGACATAAAATGGGTGTATAGTTCCAAAGAAACACTATAAAGTCACAATATGAGACTGAATAATATCTGCTTTTGTAGGTTTTTATTTGTAATTTTTTTAATGTATCAGGCTTAGCCAACTTTTGTTCCAATACCTGGTATTGGGTCAAAACCCTTAGCTAAATACTGAGAGAAATCTCAAATTTATTTGAAACTGCGCAGTTTATAGGATAATACAATTCTATATATTCACTACTTCTTGACTAATCTTAAACTTTGTGATATTGTTTTTATTTTAATTTATCATTATTATTGTTAGTGTTTTTATTTTTATTCATTATTATTGTTTTTATTTTAATTTATTATCATTATTTTTTTAATATTTTTAATTTTTAAATTTTTTTTGTTATGTTCTACAGAGCATTGGAAATGAGAGCATGGCTGGCATGGAAGATGTATTAGCAAACCCAGAAACTGAAGAAGCACTTGCAGAGTTTGATTTTTTAGTGTCTGAGAGCGGTGAAGGTGCTGGCGAAGCTCGCAGCCAAGGAGATGGCACAGAATGGGGTAAATATCATACATAATTCACCTAAAGATTCACCTCCCAACTCAATATTTTGTTTATTTGTGTATGTATGTGTGTGTGTGTGTGTGTTAGTGTTTAATATTTATACATGCAATGTATTTTTGTATATAAGTTACATTTATATCATCGTTTAACGTCCGCTTTCCATGCTAGCATGGGTTGGACGATTTGACTGAGGACTGGTGAAACCGGATGGCAACACCAGGCTCCAGTCTGATTTGGCAGAGTTTCTACAGCTGGATGCCCTTCCTAACGCCAACCACTCAGAGAGTGTAGTGGGTGCTTTTACGTGTCACCCGCACGAAAACGGCCACGCTCGAAATGGTGTCTTTT
>NC_069005.1:22445550-22446624 GCF_001194135.2 Octopus bimaculoides | reverse complement strand
TTGCCGGGTCTTCTCACGCACAGCACATTTCCAAAGGTCTCGTATATATATATATGTGTGCGTATGTATGTATGTATGTGTGTGTGTATATATATATATGTGTGTGTGTATGTATATATGTGTGTGTATATATGTATGTGCGTGTATGTATATATATGTGTGTATGTATGTATATAATATATATATATATATATATATATATATATATGTACACACACACACATATATATATATGTACGCACACACACACATATATATATGTACACATATATATATGTATGTATATATAATTATATGTATAGTTATATTTGTGTGTTTATGTATGTATGTGTATACGTATGTATATGTATGCACATCAATCTACAAGTGTGTGTTTTAGTGTACATGACCGCATTGAAATGTTTACAAAGATATTTTACATATAAAGGTAACTGAAGTGTTTTCTTTTCTTGACTCCTGATGCTTTTTGTCTTCGTGTCACTTTGTGTTTTTGGAAAGAAAGGCTCAACAAGTTCTGGTCTGCTACTATTAACACAATGCCAATACCATTTCATTACCTTTACATGTAATATATGAGTGTGTGTGTGTGTGTGTGTATTCTGTCTGGTTGCAGAATGGTTAAAATGCTTCCTTCTCAACTATGTGATCTTGGGTTCAGTCCCAATGTGTGGCACCTTGGACAAGTGTCTTCTACTGCTCTACTATATAGCTCTGGGTCGGTGAAAGCCTTGTGAGTGGACTTAGCAGGTAGAAACTGAAAGAAGCCCATTGTGTGTGTATGTGCACAGGCACCTATACCCCTGTCTAGAAATCATGTTGTTGTTGTTGGCACTCCGTCGCTTACGACGTCGAGGGTTCCAGTTGATCAGATCAACGGAACAGCACTCCACAGACACGTGTACCCTTAACGTAGTTCTCGGGGAGATTCAGCGTGACACAAAGTGTGACAAGGCTGACCCTTTGAATTACAGGCACAACAGAAACAGGAAGAAAGAGTGAGAGAAAGTTGTGGTGAAAGAGTACAGCAGGGTTAGCCACCATCCCCTGCCGGAGCCTCGTGGAGCTTTAGGTGTT
>NC_069005.1:22442893-22445235 GCF_001194135.2 Octopus bimaculoides | reverse complement strand
AATAAACTCTCACAACACCCGGTCTGGGAATCGAAACCACGATCCTATGACCGCGAGTCCGCTGCCCTAACCACTGGGCCATTGCACCTTCACCTAGACATCATACAGTGGTTATAAACGAGTGTCATCATCATACAAATCAGGTTGTTTGTTTCCAGTCTTTCATAGAAATCATGCTTAGGTATGGAAAAATATTACCTTGCTTGGAAACAGGTGAAGGTTGGGAACAGGAATGGCATCCAGCAGTAGGAAATCTGCCTCAGCAAATTCTATGTAACTCAGGCAAGCATGGAAAAGTCTGTGTTGAATAATGATGATGTCGATGCATTGCAACTTGGGAAAGTTCATTTACAATGGCCATGAGTTGATCCAAGGCTTGTGAGTGAATTTGGGTTGATGAAAGTATACAGAGACTTGTTGAATAGCATGTCCTTGATATTCAGAGGTCCATCCAACCTGGTTACCCTTGTGACATGCTGAGCCTACCTGAGCGTTATGTAAAGAGTACACTTGTGTCTGTAAAACACTTGGATACTTTGACCACTAATTCAATGAATAGGTTGTTCATTAGATTAAACAACTGGACATGAGAGTCCATCATATATCTCTTTGGGTGTGTGAATATATATATGTGTGTTTGTGTAAGAATGTATATATATGTGTTTTAACATGTGTGTCTAAATATAATATGTGTGTTTGTTTTTGTGTGTGTGTCTGTGTTATACAACCACTTGTAATACACTATAAATTGTTTTGTGAAATTATGTTATAGATACATGAATCACTCATTTGCTGCATAAACATCTTGTGCATCAGAAGAGTGAATTACACAACTATAGCATATTGTCACAGAATGATATATAATGTATCCTGATGATGGTATTATATAACGCTATAATAAATTCTACCAAAGTGCTGTTGAGTGCTGTTGTTTCTTATGACATGTACACATATGCTTTTCTTATCTCTCTTTCACTCTCTATAACATATATGCTATATATATATTTATGCTATATATGTGTGTGTGTATGTATGTATGTATATATATATATATATACATACACACACATGCACTGTTGTACATTTATATTTGTAATGTGGTAAGATTCATATTGTTAATTTTGTTTTATAAATGTTCTCTTCCAGTTAATTTAATGTTATTTTGTTTCCATCGTGTTAATGAGTACCAGTGAAAAGAGTGAGTTTGAGCTGTGCAAAATCTAGCTGCTAGGAGAGTTTCAAGAAGATTGGGTGGAGGAGTTGACGTGACCTGCAGGCTGAGGGCAATTATAGTTATCTTGTTGGGGGTCTTGATAGGGTCTCGAATAAACAATGAATTTGAAAGGAAAACAGAAAAAAAAAAATCAGAAATTCGTTTAGTGTATATTTCAAGTTGTTTAAACCTAGGTCAATCCTGATCAAGCAGACTCATGATCAAACTGACCGTCTAGTTTTATTTTAGACATAATATTACATAGGTTACATTGCACATTGTAACTTCCTTTTTAACCTGATAAAATGTGATTTGAAGGTAATTTAATCACTATTTCTAGCAGGACAAGTGACCACATAGGGGCTGCCTTATTTGTAACATCAATGTTATTAGTTAATCCTGGGTTAGCTCTGAAGTCATAGGTCTAAGATCTAGATGATCCAGACATGGCCATTCTAGCTTTTATTCATTATCTGTATAGGTTTGCATTATCCAATGTGTCCTTTCTCTTGTAAGACAGGCAGGTTATATTTTGTGAGATTTGGCTGTTGTTTCTAGCAGTTCAAACAACACCACAAAGCCTCCCTCATTGGCTCAGTTGCATATTGGTCACCTCAAACACCCATGATCTGTTATATCTATTTTTCAATAGAACATGTAATGTACTCCAAGTTGATTGAATGTACTTGACCATTTTTTCCTAACTCTTTCCAGCATTGGGTTGACCTTATATTAGCTTTGCTCTTTTTGTTTTTACTTTGATAATTAAATTTTTTGTTTGTTTTGTATAAATTTCAGTTCAGTTTGCTGTCCATATATTTCTTTGTTGTTTATTTTTGTTATTTTTTTGTGATTTACTTTATAAATTGGGAGGTAATGAAAGCCATCACTTTATATATATATATATATATATATATATATATACTGTTGTGTCTGGGGAGAGTCATTTTCTTATTGTGCCTTAAAATTTAACACACTCACCGTCAAGACTATTGAAAAGGTTGCAAGATGCAACGAAAATTTTAGGAAAATAAAAACAAGAAATAAGTGGAAATTTTAACAGTGAGTGTGTTAAATTTTAAGGCACAATAAGAAAATAACTCTCCCCAGACAGAACAGAATATGCTTC
>NC_069005.1:22439372-22442458 GCF_001194135.2 Octopus bimaculoides | reverse complement strand
CTAACACTTATACGGGTACACACATACACGTGTTAACACTTCCACTGTAATGACATTAGTGGAGGTACACTGACTCTTTTATGACATGTGGAAGCACACTGACATTGTAAGGACATATACAGATATTAACACTAGTACTATTATGACATGCACAAAGACATACACTAACAACACTCTTATGACATGTAGAGACATACAAACATTGTTTTGGCATCATCATCATCATCATCTTCCTCATTATCACCATCATCATTTAATGTCTGTTTTCCATGCTGGCATGGGTTGGGCGGTTTGACAGGGGCTGGCTAGAAGACTGCCCCAGGCTTCACTGTCTGTTTTGGCATGGTCTTACGGCTGGACGTCCGTCCTAACACCAACCACTTTACAGTGTACAAGGTGCTTTCCACATGGCACCAGTACCATTGCTATTGCATGGCACTGGCATGAGTGCATTAAACACTGATACTGCTTATGACGTACCGAGATGCACAGCTTATAATAATAGTGTGTGTGTGTATCTCTCAACGTGTCATAAGTGTTAGTGTTTATGTCTATAAATATCCTAACAGTGTTAGGGAATATCTTTATGTCTTGTGATGAGTTTAGTGTTTATCATCTTTCTATATATCATAAGTCCTATTGTGTCTCTATACATGTCATGATTTCTGTTTTGAGCTTTCCTGTCTAAGATTAAAACTTGTTAAAGCTTAAATACTGAATAAATAAGTATTTCTCCAACTCCACATTGTCAAGTGGTGGTTTTCATTCACCTTCCTATTTATTATTATGATATATACATATATATATATATATATTTACATGTACTGACATGACAATGCTTTCAGTAAACTACATGATCTTTGTTTTTTTTTCTTTTGTTTAGTTCTTTGTATAATTTGTTTAATTACTGTTTTGTTAACTCTAGTGATGTTTCTGTAATGAAATATTTACTTTTTATTTTAGTATTTGTTCTTGTTCAAGATTTACAATTCTGTCGATAAGAATCAATTATTTCATTATTTTCATTAAATTAGTCTCTAATTATATGATGTACTTGTTTTGAAATAGAAACATAAACAAGGCTTGTATATGTTTGGGTGTCTTGAGGAAATTCGTTTATTAATCTTTGTCTATATGTATATTTACATGGGTGCAGGCATAGCTGAATGGTTAAAATGTTCACTTTGCAGTCTTGAAATCTCGGGTTTGTTCTCAGTACATGACACCTTAAGCAAGTGTCTTCTGCCAGATATGGCCTCAGTTAATTCAAAGTAGAGAGGAAAACTTTGAAATCTTGAGCACCTTTCCCACCATCCCTAGTCTCAGAGGTTATGCAAAAGGCCATGGTATCTAACCTTTTCCTTCTAAATCAGGTGAAAAAATGTAATCTGTGTGACTGATTTACCAAATCCTAGTTTAATAATGACCAGACATTCTTGAGCCTTTATTTAAGTGAATAGTCACTTGAATTCAAAGCACTGTTGCATTGAGTTTGTCTGAGGATTAAATTGAGAATACCACAGCCTGTTGAATATTCATTCACTTAAATTATAATACAAGATGAACTGTATCTGTAACTCATAGAGTCAACCTTGTGAAACACTGTGTCACATAGTCTAAGGGTTTAGTGAACAACTGTCATTATAAAACTCAGACAATAATACAATGAGTAAGTTGTTTTGTTCAGTTGTGAAGGCATGTGGCTTAATAGACGGAGTATTTGCACTCATGATCATATGATTGTGGGTTTAGTTCCCAGACTGTGTAGTGCATTCTTCAGCAAAGTTCTTTATTTCACATTGCTTGAGCAATAGTTGTGAAGTTAACCCTGCGATGGACTAGCTTCCCATTCAGGAGCGAGTGTTGTAATATGAATCACTTATATGCCATGGAAATGGGGTTATGCTCAAACCTTATGAGTCTTAGGGTTCATGACAGACCCCCTAAACAATTCAGTGAATGGAGCAACTGAAAGACTTATCAAAAACCAGTGCAAAAATCGATCAGTGTATATTTTTTACACATACAGTTGAGAACTACTGAAAAAACAACAAACATTTATTGAAAATTAGTCCATAGGTCAGAGGTTGTTGTTTTTGCTGATGTTATAGTGTTGTAGCTAAATTGTTCTATGATTGTAATTAGAGTTCATGGTTCTTGTATTCATGGCAGTATTAATTATTTTTTTTTTACTTCTTACAACTTGTATTATTAGTTCAGATGGAAGATTTTCATGCATATATTGGTAAATGTTATTTGTTTGAAAACATTACAATAGGAGAGATAGTGGTAGGAGAATGTGTGAGGACACAGAAACATTCTCATCTAATACAAGTGTGATAATTAGCCAAATAGTTCATTTTTACCTAATCAGATATATCCATCAGTGGGGCTGATTAATCTTATCACATTCTGGATATTTGTTATTGTAGATCTCTTATCGCACTTGGTGCAGAGGACCTAAAGGTTAACAGTTTTCCTTGCATCCTCATCTTGTTGGAAAACTCATTTGTAGATATATTAGACTTCTCTTTAAGTAATAGAAGTCGGTATTTAAGAAGTGATTTCTTCATGGTTTGGTATCCCAAGACGTATCTGTCATGTTATCACTGATACAGTCACCTGATAAGCTATAGAGTTGTGGTTCAAATTTCATTAGCCAGCCTATATTTTGCCTCAAAAATAGTCTTTTGTGCCTGTTGTCTTTTCTTTATTTTTTTTTGTATTAAAGTTTCAGTATTTGATTTCTGTGGTTATTTCTTATTGCTCACATTGAACCAAAATGGGACACTCTGTTGTATTGGACATTAGTTGCCTAACCTATCCTGTTAATATTAAGCGGTTGATAAATTATATTCTGGAGATAATATCTTACAATTTAAATGGAAGAATAGAAATGGAGTTACAGATGAGCTATAGTGCAATTGGCAACAGAGTCACTTGGCAAATGGCTGAAATGTAGTTACAGTCCTGTAAGTTTGCTACTCTTGTCCATCTCAAATTTGTGTTTCTATGGTATTATATGTGTGTATGTGTATATATATATATATATATATATATATATATATATATATATATATATATAT
>NC_069005.1:22436728-22438872 GCF_001194135.2 Octopus bimaculoides | reverse complement strand
ATGTATATATATATGTGTGTATATATATATATATGTGTATATATATATATGTGTATATAGTGCTCCAGCATGGCCACAGTCAAAAGACTGAAACAAGTAAAAGAGTATATGTATATATATATATATGTATGTATGTATATATGTATATATGTATATATATATATATATATACCCAGACTTCATAGTTTTAACTTAAGTGGTAGGGCAGGCTGTTGGTAGATTCTTTTTGTTATTGAGAAACAGTTGAAGGTATAAATGGTTTGCTTGTTCTTTAATTATACCAATGCTTTGATCAAGTTTCCTTTACAGTTGTGATGCTTAAATATCTGTGCCTTTACTTGCAAATATTCTTTAAGCAGAAGAAAAACAAAATGATAAAAATAATTTTTTATTTTCAATTCTGACCACGATGACAGAAAATGAAAAGAAGGAAAAATAATTGTTTATTTATTGATTTATTAATTACAATTAATTTTATTTTTTATTGTTGCCATGCACCTTTTTGTTGATTTGATACTTTGTTTTGATGCTATGTTGCCTCTAAATGTGTTTTATGTTCTAGTTGTTTTATTTTAAATATTTCTTGTTTGTTTATTTTTTTCCCCCCTTTTTCTTATTTGCCAATTTTATTATGCTTGATTATTTTCTTTATTTGTCTGGAATGTCTTAAAGCTTGACTCTTTTTTTTTTCTCCCCCACTTTCTGTTTTTGATGATTTGAGTTCTTCCCATGGCAAAAATCTGTTTTCTTCTCTTTGTCTTTCTTGTTCTTTCTGTTTGCTCAAAACTGTGTTGAGAGTGTGGCAAAGCTTAGATTGAGCTAGGTTTGTAGGTAACTAGACAGGGTCGTAGGCTGATTAGTTTTTTTCAGTGACCCATAACATGCATTAGTAATGGATGTAACTGGCAGTGTGCGTCTAAGAGTTTCTCTTCACAATCACAGAACTTCCTAATTTAACGCCACTGCATGGCATCTTGTATAACTGTCCTCCACCATAACCTCAGATCAACCAAAACCTTGTGGGGTGAAACTGGCAAGACTGAAACTGCATGAATTTATTTGGGTCCTTTAGCAGGATCCATCACTCTGTTGTAAACATTCACATTAGGTCTTTAGTCTCAGGAAAACTTTGAAATCCCAAGCTTCTTCTTTCCTACCATCACCAGTCTCAGAGGTCATGCAAAAGATCATGGTAACTAACTTTTTCCCTCTAAGTCATGTAAAAGTAAAAAGTAATGTGTGTGACTGATTTACCAAATCACAGAAGACTGATTTACCAAATCACAGAAGACTGACTCACCAAATCCTAGTTTAATAATGACCAGACATCCTTGAGCCTTTATTTAAGTGAATAGTCACTTGAGCTGATAAATTAGTGATGGTCTTTATTGACAGGAATCCTAATAGTGTATTTTAGTGTGTTGTAAGTAGAGACTAGTGCTTCAAACTGGGTCCTTGACCAACTTAAGACATACTAGTCTTTCAGTTGTTCTAATGATCCTGTAATATACATTATAACTGAGCCTTTTGTTGGCCATCAACTAACAGACTTTAGTATTAGTGTAATAGACCTTAGGTTAAAGTGACCTGTTGATTTTCTCAGCATAGATGTTAATCTAGTTCTGCTATGCATTATGTAACAGCCTTTAGACAAAGAGAGTCTTTTATACAATATCATGTTAGGTTTTAAGGTAAATGCCCAGCTGCTAGTTATGTGCTCAAACTCAGTATTGTTGAAGGTGTCTTTGCAATTATGAGACTGTGTAATACCTGTGTTATATAACTGACAATGTTACACTTGATCTACACTTAGTCTTCATTGTTCCATTTCCTACTATAGACCTTACTACACACACACACACACACACACTGATTATAATGAGGATGGACTCTCCTGTTAATTTTGATGTATGAGTGTCCAGTTGTTCAGTCATCTGGGCAACATACTCATTGAATTAGTGTGTAAAGTGGTTGAGTATTCCACTGACATGTGTACCTTTAACATAATTTCCAAGTACAACCAGCATGGTAATGTGAAAAGGCTGGAATACATTTGAATTACATATACAGTCCATTTGGTACAGTTTCCAACTATCCAAATTGATGTACAATTGAAGACTGTATTAAATTACTATAAATATATA
>NC_069005.1:22428645-22436263 GCF_001194135.2 Octopus bimaculoides | reverse complement strand
ATATATATATATATATATATATATATATATATAGATAGATAGATATAGTTCAAATGTACAAAAACAGAAGTCGGAGATAAGTTAGGGAAAAACAAACAAGGTGCATTAGTTTGACGCTCTGGAAAAATGGAAAAGCCTTTGATGTTTTGAACCAAAGCTCTTTGACAGAAAGGAATGAAGGAAAAAAAAAAAACACGAATGCTAGCTCAATAGACAGTCTACTACCATTCCTCAGAGGACAGTGACAAGTAGATAACACAGTAGATGTTGGCTGTGCTTCTGAGGCCAGTGGTGGTAACTAGCATATATAACACAATGCTGGACTAAATCTACAAGACTGTTTTGTTTCATACCTTGTGTTTCTCAGTTTTCTGTTCAAAATTGTCTCGTTGGTGGGGATCAACTTAAGCCTCTTTTATCTCGAAAGTAAAAAGTAGAGGTGAGGGCAAGAGAATAGATATTACTAGACTCAGAGTTTTCACTTGGTGATATTCCTCATCCTGTGCACTTCCCGTGAACTTACACACACACACACACACACACACACACACGCGCATAGTTCCACTTGCATGAAGTGCCCCTTATCTAGCCACACTAGTCTCACTTGAACACTTGCACCCTTTCACATGCTTGTCCTCTGCACTCACCCATTGACCATGTTCATTCACTCACTCACTTTCTTTCTCTCTCTCTCTCTCTCTCTCTTTCTCTCTCTCTCTCTCCCTCTCTCACTCTTACATTCACTGATGTTTGTCATCAGACAAGATTAGGCTGACACGGCAAAATTGTTAAAGCATCAGAAAATGATAATGCCTTGTAATATTTCTTCTGGCTCTTTATGTTCTGAGTTCAAATCCCACTGAAACCAATTAATGAGGTTGATTTGATCAACTAACTCCTCTTCACAAAATTGCTGGTCTTGTGCCTGTATGAGAATCTATTATTTTTATTATTATTATCATCATCATCATCATCATTATTGGCAGTGGAAAGATAGGAACACTGAAGGCACCAGACAATCTTCCTGCTATTCTGAGTTCAAATCCTGCTGAGGTTAACCTTACCTTTCATCCTTTTAGGATCAATAAAATAAAGTACCAGTAAAGTACTGGAGTCAGTGTAATCAACTTGCCCCCTCCCTTCACAACTGCTGGCCTTGTGTCAAAGTTCAAAAGGATTATTATTATTAAGGTGGCAAGCTGGCAAAACTGTGAGCACACTGGACAAAATGCTTGGCAGCATTTTTTCTGCCTTTACATTCTGTGTTTAAATTCTGCTGAGATCAGCTTTGCTTTTCATTCTTTCAGGGTTGATAAAATAGGTACCAGTGAAGTACTGGGATTGAGGTCATCAGCTAGTCCCCTCCCCCAAGATTCCAGGCCTTGTACCTATAGTAAAAAGGATTATTATTATTATTATTATTATTATTATTATTATTATTATTATTATTATGCTGAGCTTGACTTTGCCTTTCATCCTTTCGGGGGTCGATAAATTAAGTATCAGTGAAACACTGAGGGGTCAATGTAATTGACTAGCCCCCTCCCCCAAAATTTCAGGTGTTTTGCCTATAATAGAAAGGATTATTATTATTATTATTATTGGCGAGCTGGTTGAGTCAATAGCACACAAGGCAAAATCTTATCAATGTTTTGTCCATCTTTACATTCTGGGTTGAAAATCTGCTAAGGTCTGAGAAGGTTAAAACTCACCAAGGTCAACACAGCTTTCCGTCTTTCTGGGAGTTGGTGAAATAAATTACACATACTGGGGTCAGTACTTGGTCTCTCCCAATGCCTTCTTTAACATAAACCTTGTGCCCCTGTTAGAAACTGTTACTGTGTAAAGTAGTGAATTTAGTCTTGAAGTATTTAGTTGTATTGCTTTATGTTCGCAGGGTCAAGTCTCCTTGAGGTCAATTTTGCCTTTCATCATTACAAAATCAATAAAACAGAGTACATGTCAAGACTTTCACCTCCTGAAATTTGTGTCTTTTTGTGGAGTTTTCTTTTCTCCATTATGAGTTCACATCATTGTGGAGTAAACTGAGCCTTTCATGTTTCCAAGGGCCAGTAATATATTTGTTGTATATTGGTACTGATTTATTGATAGTATATCCTTCTAGAGCTTGTCTTTGACTAAGAAGTTGCTACACCAGAAACAATGATAGAAAGACAAGGAAATAAAAAAAAATTGAGACATTACTGCCAGAAATGTGATACATGTAAATTGATATAACTTCTGCATCTTTCGAGCTGCACCTGGAAAGTTCCTCTTAAAGGTACAGGTCTTGGCAAATGTTTCTTTTGGGGTGGAAAGACGAGCAGTTTCCTTATGTAGCAAGTTTCCTCTCACCATGCTACCGATGTTGTCTAAGAAAAAGACAAGAGTCTATGAAGCTTGCTATATCAGTATTGATGAGGTATTGTTGTCAGAATACAAAGAGCTGCAATAGATACTACAAGACTTCTTATGTGACTGTCTAACAATTTCACAAATTCAATGCTCTGGACTGGTATTTTATTTATTGACCCTGAAATGATGGAAGGTAATGTTGACCTTGATAGGATTTGAACTCAGGGCATAGAGAGCTGAAATGAATATCACAAGGAATTCTGACACTAAAGATTCTGCCAATTCACTGCTAACAGGAGTAATAGTAGTGATGTTTTGCCATATTAGCACAAATTTTGAAGGGTAGGAGGCTGAGTCTAGTCATCTACATCAACCTCTCTGAGTTAGCTAACTCTCAAATGGATAAAATGCAGTTCTGTTTCTGTTAGGATTTGAACATAGAATTTGAATGGATGTAATGAAATATAACACAAGGATAGTTTGTCTGATGTTCTATCAATTTTGCCATTCACTGCTACCAGTTTCATTGAATATTAAATTGACTATTAGTTAGAACATAAATTTCAAAAAAATTGTATTTTTTCATTTCATTCTCCCACCAAATAAAAAAAGAAAAACATTCCCAAACCATTCAGCATTTTTTTCTTATTTTCAGTCCTTTACCATCAAATTTTGAAAACAGTAAATTTGTTAATCTACTTCAATATCAACGAATGTTTACATTTTAAGCTTTAGGCAACCACAAATGTCTCACTGTACTTTACCCTTGTGTAGATTACTTTCATTGTTTTAGCATTAGGAACACTGAAAATGATTGAGGCTGTGAGGGAGCCTCTATATAGTCTGTTGAGTTGCCAGAAATAGAAATCCACTTTCCCTCATTGCATTCGACTTTCTTAGAAAAAACATTGACCAATATAGTCCTGATGGCCATGGCTCAACTGAGAACTCTAGTTATCACTAGTTATACCTTAAATATGAAAGGCATTTTTTTACTTCAAATTCTGATTGTATATGGAATAGATCACTGGCTGTGAGATTTAGGTGCTCTACTACCATAACCATACAGTTCTGAGTTCAAATCTTATCAGTGCCAATATAGACAACTACAATTAATTTTGGATTGTAGATATTACTCTTGTTACTCTAGTTGTATTCATGGACAAATCACATAGCTGTAGTTATCTCAGTTTACTATCTTGATGTGCTCCTACTGCTACTTTCATGGTTGAGTGGTTAATAGGAGTAAGACTATTCAACTAAAAAAAATAGCAATTGCTCCAAGCAAAATTATTCCAGTTGTGCTGTCATGGAGAAAAGGGTGTAAAAAGAGCCTCTCCTAAAATATCTGTACTAAATAACTCCCCCCATTTTTGATGAGTCATCTTTTTGTTGACTTAAGTTGTTGGACTACAGCCATGCTGGGTCACTGCAATCATTTTAGCTTTGAAAAGATATACACATATATAATACAGTTTCCTAATCAATAATGTTGTACAGAAATAACCTACCTCTTTTCATGACCAAGTTAAATACTGGAAATTACCTCTGACCTCATTGGTCAGAACAACTGACCTTATGATCAAAGATGTTCCAGCTCTGACAATTGCATCTTTTTTTTTCTTCTATGTATCCAGGGCTACATTCTTCAATGTGTCTTTTTTTAAAATACTGTAAAGAATTTGGCCATTTCTAATCATTCAAATGACCAAATAGAGGTTCTTTTTGACAAATGACAATGGGGTTGTTGTTATTCTTAAATGGTGTGATATCACATTCAGGTTCAACATAACCATATCATACAGGTTAAGTTATGGCCACTTGCTTCACTGAAACTTTAATGCAGTTGATATCATATGAATTTACATAATGACTGGGCTGTGTGTTATGTTCTTGAGCAAGACACCTTATTTCATGTTGCTCTAGTTCACTCAGCTATAGAAATGAGTTGCAATGTCACTGGTGCCAAACTCTATTGGCCTTCGCCTTTCCCTTGGAAAGTATCGGTGGCATGGAGAGGGAAGGCTTGTTTGTGAGGGTGACTGCTGGTCTTCCGTATAAACAACCTTACCCAGACTTGTGCATTGGAGGGTAACTTTCTAGGTGCAATCCCATGGTCATTCTTGACTGAAGGGAGTCTTTACCCCATTTTTTTTACTACATGAATATGCAGCTTCGTTTAATGTCCTGGCTTTGACAGTCAGTTGATCATTTAAGACTAAAGGGTTAATAGCAGTGAAAGAAATAATTAGTAGGGAGGTGTGATATGAAGGAGATGGTGTTACTGGAGTGGAGCAGGTATTTTGTAGATCATGTAGTTGTGATAGATTCTAATATTCTATGTAAAAGTAATAGAATGTACTAGGATATATTGTTATAATAGCACTTATTATAACATGTGGCTGGTGATAGAACCTTCTATAACATGTAGGTGTGACAGAATCATCTATAATACCAGTTAATATAGAAATTCACACTACAGACATTCATTAACAGATGTTCACTGAACTACTGCAGCACATATATACACATGCAGATTTACACCTACAGGTGCACTTTCAAACACACAAATGCACGAGCACACACACACACACACACACACACACACACACACACACACACACACACACACACACACACTTGTAAATGCCTCCCTTCTTCCCATGAAAGAGTTTTGGCCGCAAAATTTGGTGCAAGTACCAGATTCATTTAGAGACATTGAAATAAAAATCGTACAGTCAACCAGTTTCACTAACTTAAACCCCTTCTAATGTTCAACGGTTGTGAGGTATGGTTCAGGGTTATTGACCTGACCACTTGATTACTAGATCAAATCTTACTGTTGTCATTGAGTTCTACCTCCTCTGAGCATGACACCAGCACTGTTTACTCCAGTTTATCTGGAGAAGGGCCAGAGACAAATGTTCTACTTTATCTTAGACATGTTGTTAGTGTTAGGATAAGGCATCCAGCCAGCTATGAAAACAATTTACTTCACAGGTAATCCAACCTACCCTCCCAATTGCAAACTTGAGTAAAATGATGTGAAATAATTATGTGATCCTCTAGCCAACAAACAAACAAACAAACCACCCCTCCACTGTGTTCTTACTAAGGCATGTTTTCATGGAAAAGTTACTTTTTTTAAAACTTGAATTGTCTATCACAATTTGGAGCAACAGTGTCAATAGGTGTAGGTTTCAAATGGATCAATCACTAGCTAACTGCATTTGTAATGGGGGTGGGGGTTAGGGGTGATGGCAACAAAGGAACATCTGTAACAGGGTGAACTTTGTTTGGAGAGCACCTGTTTATTTCCTGTGTTTATCTCCTTTACCTTAACCAATGAAAAGACAAGAACAAAATCTCTTTGCAATAACAAACAAAAAAAAAAAGGAAGAAAATCATACATCAGTCACTCAAAGTAAGTGTGGTAGCTTGTAGCATTGCTTTTACTAGTATTACTGGTGTCTATGTATTCAAGGTGAGACATAGTTGTCTTCTTTGTCCTCCTACTTTTGAACCAGTGGAACTTTGAGTATTTCATGGCTGGTTGGAGGGAGAGGATGCATCAGGATTCAGCTGAGTAGATTAGGAGCAGCATGAAATAAAATGTCCTGCTCAAAGATATAATTGAGAAAAAGTGCCCACGACCTTATGATTGAGAGCCTGAAACTCTAACCACTAGCCTACATGCCTTCACCATGAACATATATATACACAACATGCTTCTGTCTCTAAAATTCTACTCACAAAGTATTGGTCAGTCTGAGGGGATGAACTCTTCCTTTCTGATAAAGGTAATGGTGAGGTTTGAAAGAAATTTGACTGGTATTTGTAGTAGGTCAAACAACCATGTAGAAGCTCATTCATTATCTTATTAATTCGGGGAGTGTTAGGTATATATTAACTAGTTGTAGCAGCTAGTGTTGGCTAGGGCAAGTGTTAGCTAAGGTAAGGAATTTACTAGAACAAATGTTTGCTAGGAGAGATGTTAGCTTGAACATGTGTGTTGGTTAGGGCAGGTATCAGTTAAACAAGGTGTTAGCTAGGCTAGGTGTTAGTTAAGGGTGTGCAAAGGAGTGTTATTTTTTCTTGTGTGTGTGATTGTCCAGTGGTATGTGTTTTCAAAATAATTATTCTGCACAAAGTTGGTATTATTTGCCCTTCTCCCATCCCTCTCTGCTCCACCCCATGTTGTTATTCTTTGGTTATTCTGATCCATTTTTTTTATTCATCAGCCAATAACCAACTCCAATTCTTCTCCTATCCCGTCCAGTTATATTATTCTGTATATGCAACAGTTTGCTGAGCCTTTCCTCCATTGTTAATCTGAGTTTTCCTATTACTTTGTATGCTGAAGAATATGATATAACAGAAAACTCAGAGGGGCAACTGAGTTAAAGCCTCAGCTTATATATATAAATTGTTGCATGGAGCAGCATTGAAGGAAATATATTTGTGTAAAGTCATATTCAACATGTTTGAGTGAAGCAACACGGAAACGTGTGTCCAACAATCCAATGATGTCATTCCAGTGATGTCCATCTTGTGTTTTCAAATGTCTTAAAGGAGAATTTTCTCTCAGGACTATCTCCATAGTGGAAGGTCTTTTCACATCTAAGTACACTCAACTCGAATGTGCTGGATATGACTTTACACATGTAATCACGATAAGTTCCAAGTCTTTTCTTTTCTTGCCATATGGTTCCTTTGAAAACCTGACCCCGGTCCCAGTACCTGTGTGTCCAGCCCTTCCTCCCATGTGACACCTGTGCAGCAAGTTTTCTTTATATCTTATTTTAATCTCTAACATGCCACTTCTGTCTGTCTGTATGTCTATCTGTCTGTATGTCTGTGTGTATTGTTGTTACAATAGAGAAGAAAGACCTGTCACCTACGGAGGATTGGGCCGTCGATCAGCAGCTTATATCCAAGTTGAAGGAGCAGTATAAGAAAGAGTGCAAGGGCAAAAAGGGAAGTCAAAGTGAGTGAACTAGTGTCCTCTTGCTTCATTCAACCTCTCGCTCTCACTCTCGCTCATGCTCAACCTCTCACTCATGCTCAGCCACTCTCGCTCACTATCTCTTTCTCGTTTTGTTTATTTTTCTACCACCCAGTTACCCATCGTGTCCACCCTAACCACATTTTTTTTTATCATTCCACCTTAACTTACCTCCTCCTCCACTACCACCCTTTTCCCCATCACCCTGGAAGTAGGAGTGATTTTATTGCTTTTGTAATATATATATATATATATATA
>NC_069005.1:22424492-22428151 GCF_001194135.2 Octopus bimaculoides | reverse complement strand
ACACACACACACACACACACACACACACACACACACACACACACACACAAAGGAGAAAAGAAAGTGGGGTTTTTTTTAATGAATTACATTAATTTTTTTTCCCACATTATTTTTTTCTTTAATTATTATTTATTGATATCATCATCATTATCATCTTGCAAATAATAATAATCATCATGTTATACATTATTCTGGTTCCTTGACCAAAAGAAGTGTAAGGAACAAATGTCAGCTCTCTTTCTCTCTGTCTGTCCCACCCCCACCTGGTGTAAGATTTTACCTTGTTCATACTAGCATGAGGTAATGGTCAGATGTCAGTGTAACAACTACTGGTCAATATATTGGTGGATAAGGCTGCAAGCTGGCAGAATTGTTAGCACGTTGGGCAAAGTGCTTTGTGGAATGCCATCCATCTCTACGTCGTGAGTTCAAATACTGCTGAGGTCAACTTTACCTTTCATCCTTTCGAGTTTGATAAAATAAGTACCAGTTGAGTACTGGGGTCAAGGTAATTGACTTATCCCCTCACCCCCAACTTTCTGGCTTGGTGCCAAAATTTGAAACTAATATATTGGTTGTACCAACCAATATATTTGCTTGCTTGATTGAATTTCCCCTCTTACAGAAGTATAACAAGTCATCACTGTCGCTGTCATCATTGTCATCGTTTTTGTGTCAATATCATCGTCAGCATTGGCAGCATCATTGTTCCCTTCCCCACCTGTCATTGTAGTCGTTGTCATCATCACAGGGCATTGTAATTGTCATCATAGTCACGTTGGCAGCATCTTGGTTCCCTTCTTCACCTGTCATTGTTGTCATCATAATCATCATTGTAATTGTCATTGTAGCATCATGGTCAATATTGATAGCATCATTGTTTCCTTCCCTCAACTGTCGTCGTCATCATCAGCCATTTTAACTGTCATTATAACAATCACTTGTCAGATATTGGTACCTCTCATGGTTGGCCCATTTGCTGGAAATACCAACCACATTTTTTTTTCAAATTCCACCTCACCCAACTTTTAGTATTTAAAAAAAAAAAAATAAAAGGCAGCCTTGGATATTTGTATACATTATGCCTGAATAAGATGGCATAGCCATAGCTAGAGAATGCCTTTTGATCACAAGTCAGCTCAACGTTGTTTCACTCTAAGCCAGTGAGCTGATCTGGAACTAGGCAACATCCTCCTCCTCCTCCTCCTCATCATCATCATACCTAAGATCCATAAATATAATAGCTGACTAAATCTGGAGTTGTCTCTCTTCTCAATTCTGATCTCAGATTTTCTTTCAGTGAAATAAGTACCCATGGTGTGTGTGTTAGTTTGTTTATTGTATATTTACTTGTTTATAATGATTGTTTGAAAAACAAAATAGCCCTGACACACTAACAGTTCTGTAATTCTGTGCTTCACTATTGCAGTCCATGGTTGATTTCAGCAATAAATGAGGTTTACTTTGGGAAATGATTGCTAACTTCTTGTACAGTTGCTGTTTTTGATTTCTGGAGAATGAATGGGATGCAGGAATTGATCCTCCATGGCCCTTTTCACAGCACAACACATTTGATTGTGGTTGAGAGAAAACTCAAGAGAATCAACCCCTTTGTTTACTGATCCCTCACTGTAAGCTAACCATAACAAAATTTGAACTGGTTGCAGAGAGCCAGAATACTGCAGGGTACCCTTTCCTACTCACCAATGACCTTACCTTACTACTTACATACATATATACAGGCTTCTTTCAGGTTCTGTTTGCTAAATGCACTCACAAGGCCTTGGTTAACCTGAGGCTATATAGTAAAAGACACTTGCCCAAGGTGTCATACAGTGAGGCTGAACTTGGAACCATGTGGTTGGGAAGCTATCTTACCTGGCTGCCTTTTCTGGCACACTAATTGGAAACAGATCGTTGTTCTCATTGTCCTTTGTGATCATTGTCTTATTGCTGTTGCCATTGCAACCATCATAATCACCACCACCATCATCATCATCATAACTGAAACAATGGTAGCATGCCAGATTACAACATTCAGTTTCATATTTACTTGTTCAACAAGCTTGTTTAAGCTTTGTTGGTGCAACCTCCCAATTTGTCCTGCTGTGGGTTCCTCAGTCACATATGTAAACGCTAGCATGCTGCTGTTGGTGATTGATCTTGCTATCTCCATCCATTTCTCCTTTACCTCCCTAATTAACTGAAGTCACCATCGTTGTCATCAATACCACCCCTACAGTCACCATAAAACTTCACCAACATCACAGTTTTATTATTAATTTCTTTAAAAAAATATCTGTTGTTGTCATCATCGTCATCACCATTACCACCATCATCATCATGCCTAGCATATCCAGCTTGTTGCTGGAGATATCATTAATGTACCAGCTGTTCGCTTCTCATGAACTAAGGTGGTATGTTTTGTTTAAGTCTCAAGGACATTGTGGAGACTCTTTGCAATGCCAAGTAACACTGCTTTCTGGATATGCTCTATTTTCATTTGTATGCCTATCTTTTCCAACTACTGTGTTATTATTGTTGTTGTTATTATTATTATTATCATTATTATTATTATTATCATTATCATGGTAGACTGGCAGAATTGTTAAATATCATCAGGTAAATGCCTTGTATTTCTTTTGTCTCTTTCTGAGATTAAAGCTGGTCAAGGTTGATTTACTCCTTTCATTGTTACAGGGTTAATAAAATAGATTACCTGTCAACAACTCTCTTCTCCACAAAAATTGGTGGCCTTGTGCTTAAATTAGAAACTATTATTATTGTTATTCAGTTTCAAGGTATTTTGTTTCAATTTCCTCAATTGCATGCATGGCTGTGTGGTAAGAGGCTTGCTTCCCAACCATATGGTACCAGGTTCAGTTCCACTGTGTGGCACCTTGGGCAAGCATCTTCTACTATACCTTTAAGTCAACCAAAGCCTTGTTAGTGGATTTGGTGAATGGGACTGAAAAAAGCCTGTTGTGCGTGTGTTTGTCCTCCACCACCGTTTGACAACCAATTTAATAAGAGAGACCAATAGAATAATTACTGGGCTTCAAAGAAAGTATTTGGGTGAATTCCATTTGGCTAAATTCTTGAAAGCAGTGCCCCAAACAAAACATGAAAGATAAATAACATAAAAGTGGGCAGGGAGCCAAGAATAGGAAAGAAACTTCTGGAGAGCTGATTAACATCACCTGTATTACTCATTCCCATGGAGGAAAGGCATTAATGAAACAGCATCCATTAACACTCAAGCCTTTACTCTGAAGTAGTGAGCAGTGAGAATGAAATTTTAAAAACTGTACAAGAATGTGTTGTGAATAAATAGATAAATAAACAAACAACCGAGACAAAATATTTTGGTTTAATTTAGTAGTTTAATTAGAGAGTGGTAATTTCTTCTCATAATATTATTCTGCATGTCATTATATGTCTTTGAATGTTACACTTAGCTCTGGAAAGAAATTGAAGACATAATTGAGATCTTTAGCCTAATGAAACCATGCCATGGAGATCTACAAATTAAAAACAAGAATGTAATCATTTACAATTGAAATAATATTTACAAAGACTAAAATTTCCGTAGGTCTTGCAAGTATACATAAGTAACATATTGAACAATGAATTATAGAGAGAGAGTGGTGTGTGTATGC
>NC_069005.1:22420197-22424455 GCF_001194135.2 Octopus bimaculoides | reverse complement strand
TATATATGCGCCAAGTGCCTTCATATCCCTCCTGCACATGTCCCTGTACCTCAGCTTTGGGTGGCCAATATTTCTCTGCCCTGCAACAAGCTCTCCGAAAAGGACATCCTTTGGGGTTCAACCATCCTTCATACGGCGAACGTGGCCAAGCCAGCGCAGCTGACATTGTCTTAGCAAGGTGAGCATGGTGGGGAGGCCAGCACGAGACAGAACGTCAGTATTGGTTACAAGTATGTGTCGGAGGCTGAAGTACAGGGACGTGTGCAGGAGGGATATGAAGGCACTTGACATCAACACCAATTCCTGGGAGGATCTCGCAGCCGACCGAACCAGCTGGAGAGGCACTTTTCACAAACAACTGCAGACCCACGAAGAGAATTTGAGGGTGGTGGCAGCTGAAAACTAAGCCTGCAGAAAAGGAATGACAACCAACAGACCTGATTCAACGTATAGGTGTGACCTCTGCAAACGAGACTGCCACTTTTGCATCGGTCTCTACAGCCACAGGAGGCATTGCAAAAACTGAATAGACAACTCGACAGACAGTTGACATCATCCATGGTCAGCCATGACTGACGGAGGCCTACTATATGTATATATATATTTATAAAGAATTAAGATAAATGGAGCAAAACGCATATAATCAATAAGTTCCTTTAATTCCTACATATGTTTCAAAAATTATGTGTACTCTACTCCAAAGAAGTGAGAGATGCTGGAATATGCACATAAATTCATCATCAGGGAACCATATTTCAAATGCAAGACTTGCGCTAAATGCTAAGGTTACGTACGAGTAATACCACTATATAGCTAAGTTAAATGACCGTTAGAAACAAGAACGCTAGTTTACAGGGAGCTGTTTAGGGAGAGAGGCTATGAACGCTATACTAAGAGTTTAAATTAAAAGAAGACATAATGAACCGCAGAAAAATCTAAAAGTTAATAATGATGATAAAGGAGAAAAGGAGAGACTCCAATGAATTCTTTATATACTACTCATTGTGTAAATAGACGTATATAATGAAGGAAAATTAAAGATGGATTGTAAATATAATTAATTAACCATAATACTGTATCATATTAAGCTACTGTAATTAGCCTAAATAAATGGCAATACAAGGTACAAAACTATAAAAGTAATGAAATAATAAGAATAAACATGCTTACGATAACAAAATCGATAGTATGTACGTAACTATACAAGTATACTTAAAACTCTACAAATATAATTTTTCGGGATAAACTTGCTGAACCAACTAGAGAAGGAGAAAGAGTGTAAACAACTGGCATTGGAGTTAGATATGATTGTTGTTATTATTATTATTATAAATGTAAAAATTAATTTATTATTATCATTATTACTATTATTGTTATTGTCTAAAGTTAAATAAAAATAAATACAAAGTTGAGTGATTGTTCATATCACATGCAAAGTGGCTGTCAAGTATGTTGGTAGGTGAAAAAAATAATAATAACTAAAATTAGTAAAAAGGATGAAATAAATGAAACGAGCTGAAGGTGTGTTTCCTCCAATGCTGGCATCTGTATGCTCTCTGTGTTATCTGGTTCACTAAATTATTCTTGGAGAACAGAATGTGGAATAGCTCCAAGTTACAGAGAGGAAAAAAAATCTTTACCCTTGTCGTAGGATATTGAGGTAGCCAGTATTGACCATTCCAAAGAGGATTGTTTATTGCAGTTCCTAAAGGATGTATAATGACTGGAGATTATCTTAGAGACCTGCGTTGAAGAGCAACCAATATAATGCGAGACCTCTGTGTTAGTCGTTACCTTAAATTGATAAACCACATTTTTGGTCCTAGCATTCGCTAGTCAATATTCAATTTTTGGGGATTAATCAATATGCGGGGATTCTATTTCGGATAATACAAAAATGACTGAATGAGTATATGTGACAGTAAACTCATGGTATCAGTTTGCACATCATGAAAGAACCAAAATTACCAGCAGGATATATAATGTACTTTGTTAATTATATCATACTTTAGTTGATACTTATATTTATTAAACTAAATATGAAGGAACTACATGTTTCAGTATTGGAAGATTACAATATATATACATATACACAACTGTATACCTATATATGTACATATATAAATACATATATGCAATTATCAGAGTTACAATTATTCCAACATCTCTTCAGGCTCTATTTCAAAATATTATATATCTAATTTTACATCCCTTTAAAATAAACAATACAATTAAGCATTAAAGATTAAAAAATATGAATTAGAAATTAAGAATAAAAATTATACTTTGTAATATTAAGAATTAAAATTTATACTTTGTAATATTAAGAATTAAAATTTATAAATTATACATTATAAATATGAATTCTTATATATATATCAATCATGTAAAATCAAGTATTTGTCAAATATAGAATGTGAGATATAAGATAAAACATCAGAATAAAAATGTCTGTGTTTAAATTTGATATATAACAAGAAAAATTCAAATACATATCTAACTTTTTTTGCTGGTACCAAAATGGTGATTTCAGGAAGAAGATAGCAGGGAACTATGGGTATTTATAGGTGATTAGTACCAAGGGGGGTAATTACACTATACATAGTTTTAATTTTAAATTATCCTCTATTATTATTTTGGAATTTACCTATATTGGGAGGTATGTCTAATTTGTTATATAATTTTAGTAACATTTAATTCATATATTTATTTTATTTCAATTATTGCATTATTTATTTTATTTATTTCATAATTTATTTATTTTTATTTATATAGTTTATTCAAGTGCTTTAGAAATAAAATTATATATATATATATATGTGTGTGTGTGTGTGTATGTGTATGTATATATATATATATATATATATATATATATATGTGTGTGTGTGTGTGTGTGCTCACACACACATGTCTCCTTGGCTTTGCATGATGATTGCAAACAAGTGTCACTATCAGGCAGGCAATATCCTTCGTTTCCAATCTTCTATGAAAACATGTCTTGCCATGGTGAAATATTACCTTACTTGAAGAAAGGTGACAGTTGGCTACAGGAAGGGCATCCACCTGTAGAAAATCTTCCTCAGCAACTTCTGTCCAACCCGTGTAAGCCTGGATGGGAAAATGATGATATATTGTAATAGTGTTCAAGAAAGTCAGCAGGCTAAATGGAAGATCTAAGCTAAGTTTCTCCTCAAGGTGATGAAGTATCTTAACCTTCAAACAAACATATGTATTATAATGCATACTGATGTCTAACATGGATACAGCAATGCTTCAAATTTTGTGATGAGGTGTTGTTGAGGATAGTTTTATTGTTGTGTCCAGGAAGGGTCATAATGCCAATGAAAATTAAAATAAACACACACTGGTTCAATACCACATCTTTATTTTACCAGCTAACTATCCAATGCTTTGTTTAATGTGTTTATTTAACAATTGATCAGTTGTTAGTTCTCCCTGTTAGAATCTTTACATTACTATTCACAACCCCATCAATGAAGAGTAAGGACCTGTCATGGATGAGGTTGTGAATAGCAATGAAAGGACTCTGAGAGAGAAAACAAACGACTGATTGATTGTCCCTATTAACACATTAAACAAACCATTGGACATTTAGTTGGTTAAATAAAGAAGTGGCTTTGAACCAGTGTGTGTGTTTATTCTAACTCTTTAGCATTGAAACCAGCCATATCTGGCGCAAATATTCTATGTGTTTTATGTTAAAACTGTCCAGATCCAACCTCTCTCACCTACCCTACAATGTCATTCTAAAAATATATAAATGCACCATTGAAATCTCAAAGCTACAAGATAATGTATGATTAAGTCAAAACAATGTGAATTGATATATAAGACATTTGACAAAGTAATATGAATGCTAAAGGGTTAATTTTCATTAGCACAAAATTTTTTAACACAACTTGCAAACCAATTACAGTTTCCCTGCCCCATCCCTCCAATACTTAATCGGTACTTCATTTTATTAACTCCAGTGGGATTTGAACTCAGAACTTAAAGGACATAACTAAATACCATGAGGTATTATTTTTGTTTCTGACGCTGTATCATTTCTATCACTTTGCTGCCTTCAAGTGCCAAGATTGTTCATATACTTAGCCCCAAATTTTGACACTGCGCTGAAGCTAGAAAACTGTTATTATATTAAAACAAGTTTCACTTCTCCTTTTCCATTTTCCCTTTTTTCTCTTTGACCCCTCACTTTCCCTCTTTTGATATGAAGCCAAATCAGGCTGTATAT
>NC_069005.1:22405504-22420157 GCF_001194135.2 Octopus bimaculoides | reverse complement strand
TATATATATAATTGCTTTTTAGAAACTTCGAGAGATATGAAATAAATTGTTTTAATGGTGGAACTCAGAATAGATCTATAAATAATGGCATGTAGGATATTGGGTTAAAAACCCCTTGGAGTCAAAGGCTGCCCTAGATTTGTCATGACCACAGATGTAGTTTCAGGTCCCACAGGATTTCGACTTTTGTGTCCAAAGGGATTTTAACCAATATTCTACATGCTATTATTTGTAACCTTGTCTAGTTTGAGTTCCACTGTTAAAACAATTTATTTTATATATATATATATATATATATATATATTGTTTGGGTGTACAAATGGGAGAGAAAGAAGTACTCAATACATGTAGTGGTGTATTTATTTATTTGTTTGAATTTGAAGATACATTTCACTCTGTTGCTTTTCTGAATGTCCTACTCTCGTCTGTATGCATTTCAGCCAGGTCTCAAAAGTGGCTGCTCTTCTTTTTCTGTTTCTTTCTCTACCCCCATCCACATTCTTTGCTACTTTACATTACTGGGTCGAACACAAGAACGAGAAGAGAAAACTTCGAGAGTAGCAACAGTGTGTCTTCAGTTTCAAACAATGTGTATGTGTGTGTGTGTATGGTGTGGTGTGGTGTTTAATCTTTTGCTGTTTCTCTCCCCATTTTTTCTCTGTATGGTGCTGTCATCAGCTGCATGCTGCTTCTTCATTAATTTCCCTTTGCTCTGTTACCTCCCATTTGCACCACTCTGCCTTCTATTTTGTAGTCTGCATGCTGCTAGCCACTGCTTCATTAATGTGTACATGCTTTATTACAGTTTCTGTTGCAATTCTGTTCCAAACTTGTGCAGTTTTGCAAAAAGAAAAAAGAAAATCCTGCAGAAAAGAAATATTTTTATTTGATTATCAAAAACTTATTTTTGTACATATATGTATATATGCTTGTATATATATATATATATATATATATACACACTCACTCACAAATATATGCATTTATAAATATATATGAAAATGTGTATGTTTATACATGATGATAATGATTTCTGAGACTAATTATATAATTGTAATTTGCTTTAATTAGTGCTGTTTTGGTATTTTAGGTGTGTTTATTGTTTAATTAATCTTTAATTACTTACTAATTTTAGGGTTGGTTAAAACAGTTATTCCCTTCATCCCTTTTGAGACCTTCTGCCTCTGTTACACGTCATTATTACTATAATTAATCGCTTTCCTGTCGAGTGTCAAAATCATTGCAACATGAGATCTAATGTTTCTCGGTATAGAGTTTCAGCTCTTTTGTTCTAAGTTCACACCTCTGGCAAAGTTTAACCTGCCTCCTCTTTCTCTTTTTCTATGAGTGTTGATAGAATAAGTACCAGCTGCATACTGGAGTTTATGAAATTAATTATATGTCTCCCTCCGTGGCTGCTTATAGGTTCTGTGTCTCCTCTACAGCAGCACATACTTAGTTTATAAATATACCAAGGTTGGCTTTGTCTTCTTCATCCCTTTCAGGGTCAATAAAATAAAGTACTTAGTCAATTACTGGAGTTGATTTAATTGACTAACCCCTCCCCTCAAAATTTCTGACCTTGTGCTGAAATCAGAAACAATTATGAGGTGACGATGGTGAGCTGGCAGAAGTGATTAGAACGTGGACAAAATGATTTGTAATATTTGTTCCATCTCTTTACGTTCTGAGTTCAAGTTCTGCTGAAGTCAACTTTGGCTGTCATCCCTCTGGGGTTAATAAAATAAAGTACCACTCAAGTACTGAGGTCAATGTAATCAATTAACCTCTTTCACACTAAAATTGCTGGACTTGTGCCAAAATTTGAAGCAATTATTATTATTATTGTTGTTTAAGATGTAATACAGTATCCAATATCATGATGTTGTTAATTGAAGATGTTGTCTACCGGAGGTGGGGTACTGCCAAATTACTATTATTATTATTATTATTATTATTATTATTATTATTAATATTATCATTGTTGTTGTTATATATTCCTAGAAAAGTACCACAGTCTCTAGAGAAATATATCCGTTTCCGTTATGGTATAGTTGGGTCCCATTTCCTTTTGTAGCAATCAAAAACAAACACACACAGATACACACACATGCTCATGTATATTCTTTCAAAGACTGGTTCTGTTTTCTTTCTAGATCAAAAGTGGAGAGCCAATAAAAATCAATTGACTGGTCTCCCTGTTTTATGAGTTGAGAAATATTTAGTTCATTATTTGCCACTGTAATGTTTGGCAGTTTTGATTCAAGGTCTAATCTTCACCTTGAAAACCCATTAAACAAATCCTATTAATTAATCCCAAGATCCACCATAACATGGTCCAGCAAAGTTGAGTGTTTAGCTCCACATGTGTTGCAAGTTCAAATCCTACCAAAGTTGTATTTGTGATGAAATTGGCAATTGACTTTACAAGTAGCTATTAACTACTTGTAAAGTAGTTAATAACTACTTAAGTAAAATATCTGTAGTTTCTAATAAAGTAACCAATTTAGAAAACACAGTTCTCTCCTGTCAACTTAAACCCCCATACCTTTCTGCCCCTTGTGTCTTACTTTTTCTACTTTCACTGTTCTTTGGTGATGGTTATTTTTTTCCTTCTTATCTCTCCTTCAAAATATTAACTCTACCCTTCCACTAACCTCTTGTTAAATACCTTCCCAAGACTAAATCTGTCTCCAACCCCCTTTTCACTTCATTTCATTCTTATAACCTTTTGGTATGTATTCCAAAAGTCTTTTCTTCTCTTGCTATTTTTATTATTATTATTATTATTATTATTATTATTATTATTATTTGTTTTTTAATTTCATATTTTTATCATTTCTATCCACAATGTCTACTTTGTCTTTTTTCATCTTTCTTTCTTTATGATTTTAAATACTTTGCTGAAAAATTTTCTTTATTGATTTACACACAAACACAGACACCTGGTAATGCTCTACATATTGTTAGACAGCTCATGTAACATACACGCATGCAGTATATTTCATAGCATCACATAGCTCATGCATCAGGCACACATTTTTTTTGCACAATATCATGTAGCTCATGCATTACACACACACACACACACACACACACACACACACACACACACACAACCCTAGATACTACTCGATGGTTATGTATTACACACATAGTATTTTATAGTATTACATTGTGTGTGTGTGTGTGTGTGTGTGTGTGTATGTATCTCTCTCACACACATAGACACAAAATATCAGCAGCAGCAGTAGCCTTGTTAACCACCCCTTGTTACCCCACCACTGTGTTGGGATGCACACCATTAATAGCTGCAGGTAAACAAATGTCTGTTTTGGTCTACTTCACATTGTTTTCTTTGTTGTCATTCTCAGTGGAGCCTACCGGACAGTAGAGAGAGGGGGCAGCATCCCTAGATTACCAAACTGCACCCTTGCAATAAACTGGTGCATATCTAAATATGCAGTATGTTCTTACATTATATATGAATATATATGGCATTAGGAAGGGCATCCAGCCGTAGAAACCACGGCCAATCAGACTGGGACCTGGTGCAGGGCTCTAGTTTGCCAGCTCTGCTCAAACTGTCCAACCCATGCCAGCATGGACAATGGTCGTTAAATGATGATGATTATATGTACTACTAGATCTTTGATTGCATTTAGATGTGCACTGTAAGAAATGAGTTTGGGAAATTATAATATTAATGGTGGAGGCGCAATGGCCCAGTGGTTAGGGCAGCAGACTCTCGGTCATAGGTTCGCGGTTTCGATTCCCAGACCGGGCGTTGTGAGTGTTTATTGAGTGAAAACACCTAAAGCTCCACGAGGCTCCGGCAGGGGATGGTGGCGAACCCTGCTGTACTCTTCCACCACAACTTTCTCTCACTCTTACTTCCTGTTTCTGTTGTGCCTGTAATTCAAAGGGTCAGCCTTGTCACACTGTGTCACGCTGAATATCCCCGAGAACTACGTTAAGGGTACACATGTCTGTGGAGTGCTCAGCCACTTGCACGTTAATTTCACAAGCAGGCTGTTCCGTTGATCGGATCAACTGGAACCCTCGACGTCGTAAGCGACGGAGTGCCAACAACAACAATATTAATGATAGCTAATCTTGAACATTTGGTTTGAATCCAGTCTAAGAATCTTGTACACCTATCCAGAATTAAGACACCTGATTACGATCCAGTCAGGAACCATGTACACATATCTAGGATTAAGACATTTGATTGTGATCCAGTCAGGAACCATTTATACATATCTAGGCTTATGATCCAGTCAGGATTTGTGTACACATAGTTAGGATTAAGACAACTGATCGTGACTAGCATTTCAAACCAACTGAAACTTTGTACAAATGTTGATATTGTAAAAAATATTGATGTGGTTATTATGCATGCATGCACACACACACACACACACACACACACACACTGGTATACACATACTCAGAGGCACACATATACACAATTACAAAGGTAAATGTGCATATTCACATAGACAGAGGTTCACACACATACATATAAACATATACATACATGTATATACATTTATATACATAAATGTATGCAAACACACATGCAATATAAACATATACATACATGTATGCAAACACACTTGCAATATGCACCTTAATTAAGCATCAATGAAATACTTATTATTGGGTTGTAATTATATTTCTTAATTAACAGAACTGAAAGGTCAGTTTTTCTTCTGAAAAAAAAAAAAAAGAACAAACAAGACAAAAAAAATTCTGCTTTTCTCCTGTGTACATAGGTCCGAAACGCGGCACACTGAAGGCTATGATGTCAGCATATAACAGTTGTGAAGCAATGCTCGAAAATTTGAGCAGTGGTAGCAGTAGTGATGGTGATAGCATGGACGATGGTGGCGAGGATGACAGTGGTGTCGGCATTGGCGGTGCCGTTGCTGGTGGATACAGCAGCTTCACTTCTATTGCCAGTGACAAAGCCATTGTTTTCACTCTGTCGTCTTCCGCCGGCTCTGCTTCTCCGAAGGGTTACAGGTCGCCACCTTCTTCTTCTGCTTCCTCCTCTTCCTCCTCCTCTTCTTACCGGACCCCACCTTTGGGTAGTCACTTGCCCGAACACTTTGATGACAATGGTATGCATGCAATCATTTTAAATAGTTGCTTTTTTCTTTATTTGTATTTGCTTTTGTTTTATTTGATTATTTGTTGTTGCTGTATTCTTTAAATATTTTTGCATTTTCAATTTTTTTAATACCCTCAAAACCCCATGTATAGATTTTATCCTGTCTGATACTCTTCTCAAGTTTGGAGTCTATATTGTCTTAAAACCCCTATAGTACAATGGGTATGTATGTATATATATATATATATATATATATATATATATATATAATTGTTAAACAGGACAGTAAACATTAAGGCAGGGCAATATTGTTATAGGAAGAAAGTCAAAATCTTACACCTGTTTCTGGGATATCCCCGAGTAAAGGATATTCTGTCATCAGAGACAAATAGGGAAAACTTATATAACTTTGTGGTTTGGCAAAAGAGACCGATAGAATAAGTGCTAGACTTACAAAGAATAAATCCTGGGGTCAATTTGTTCGACTAAAGGCTGTGCTCCAGCATGGCTGAAACAAGTAAAAGAATAAAAGAATATACATACACACACAATGTTGCACAACACTAATATAATCCAATGAATAAGTTTTTAATTTTTTATTTCATATGAAGGTGCACATATGGTTTTGTGGTAAGAAGCTTGCTTCCCAACCACCTGGTTCCAGGTTGAGTCCCATTGCGTGGCACCTTGGGCAAATGTCTTTTACTATAGCCTCAGGCTGACCAAAGCCTTGTGCGTGGACTTGGTAGGCGGAAGCTGAATGAAACCCATTGTGTGTGTGTGTGTGTGTGTGTGTGTGTTCCCACCACCACTTGACAATCAGTGTTGGTGTGTTTACATCCCCATAACTTAGTGTTTCAGCAAAAGAGACTGATAGAATAAGTACCAGCCTTGAAAAAAAAAAGAAGTACTGGGGTAGATTCATTTGATTAAAAATTCTTCAAGGTGGTGCCCCAGCATGACTGCAGTCTAATGACTGAAGCATGTAAAAGATAAAAGATAAAATTTGCAGATATATGAGGATTATACTAAAAGACATGCAAAAATGGACATAACTTTTCATTAACTGACAGAGGTTATTTAAGTTGCACATGTTGGTTGAGTAACTTTTTCTCTAAACAAAGGTATGACTCAAATGTAGTCTTCATTAGAAGCAGTGTATTTGTACCATTGTTGGACCAAACCCATGAATCCTCTTCGAAAAACTTCAGTTATGCACTGTTGTACCTAATTCTTCATAACCACTTCCCTTCATCTGTGTCTTCAAATCATTGTCCCTGAAGACTGACCAAGCAGGTGGAACTCTGAGAGTGCCAGGTCTTGGCTGCACAATGAATAGGGGACTTCTGACCAATTCAGTTTGTTGATTGCCTGATTTATTGCCAAAGAATTGTTCCATTCCCATTGTCATGGTGAATGAATTCTTGTTTGGTTTCTTCATCCTAATAGCTTCTTTAAGCTTTTTGAGTAGCTCAGTGTACTCTTGCTGTTCTTGGTATGGTCATATTCCAGAAAATCAAAAGGAATGATACCCTTGTCATCTCAGAAAACAGTCACTGTGACTTTGATTTTTCCATTTCTCAGGCTTTGGAGAAGAAGTGGACTGGGCCTTCATTTCCTGACCGTATAGATATGATCATATTTCATCCCCTGTTACAAGATCAAGAAGAAGAAAACTGCTTTGGCTTCAAATGCTTCTAGCAGATTGGAGCAGATTTTTACCCTCCTCTTCTTATAATTCTGTGTCAACTGTTGAAGTACCCAGTTTGCACATACTTTCCAGTACCCAAAGTCTTCCATTATCTTTTGTAATGCATTGTGACAACAGTCCAGTTGTGCAGCAAGTGTATGAATTATGACTAGTCTCTCTGTGTTAGTCAAATTGTCCACTCACTAGCAATTGGTGTCAGAGGTTACAGTTGATAGTCACTTACTGCATTGTTCATCTTCAATACTGGTTTCTTGTTTTTAAACTCTTGTCGGTGTTGTCATCTCTGTGAACAACCTGTAACCTTCTGTGGAAGTAAGACAGCCTGCAGTCTCCTTTGCAAAGGAGTCAATGATGGTATGTTGCTTCTGCTTGGAACCCATTATTTGCCTGCAGTGAAGGGGTACAAGATGAAGGGTTACTGTGGAAGAAGAGTTATTCTAAAAAGATATGCAATTTGAACCAGCTGTCAGTTGATATTAAAAAAAATCACGCCCACATTTGTATGGGTTTTGATATAATTCTTGTATAAATAAAAACTAAATCTTCTAAAAATAATAGTTTTATTACATTATTAAGGTTGTATTTCTTCGTAAAAGTTAGTGCATGTGTGTGTGTGTAAAAGGACTTTCTTACCTAAAGCATGGATCGCTGTGTGGTAAAATGTTTGCTTCCCAACCACATGGTTCCAACTTCAATACCACTGTGTGGCACTTTGGGCAAGTGTTTTCTACTAAAGCCTTGAGCTGACCAAAGCCTTGTGAGTGGATTTGGTAGATGAAAACTAAAAGAAGCCCATTTATGTGTGTGTGCTGAGGTCAATTTTGCCTTATGTTCCTCCAACATTGATGAAATAAGTTACTGGAGTTAATGTAATCAATACCCACCTATCCCTAAATTGCTGCCCTTCAGCCTAAATTAGAAATAATTATTCAAGCCCCTAATTTTAATTTTAATGAAAAAAAAGGTCATATTTATACATGGAGTTTTATAGTTCTTATTTTTCTTTTATGTTGATTATTATTATTGTTGTTGTTGCTTTGGTTGAGTCTGTGTATTAATTTAAATATTACTTAGCTTGCGAATGTAGAATGAACTTCATGGTCATCTTATTTACTGAGCCTCATAATCATCCACACACACTCATGCAATCACAATCGCACCTCACTCAGAATCATGCAATCTGTATTCCCTCACAAATGCTCTCTCACTCACTTTTTCATGAACCCTTACTCTTAATTTAACTTACACTTCAACTTGCTATTATACACACATTCACTAAAGTTCATAGATTCAGTTTTACTTACCTTATCCAACATGAAATGCTGAGTTTAGTGTAGGAATCCTGCATGATATAAGATAAGAGTGAGGTTTTCCTACATTTTACTGCAAGGTATTCTGAGGCTATTTGAGTTGAAGAGAGAAGTGTTTTTAACTATAAACACAACTCTCAGTGACAGAGTAGGAACTATTGAACCTTTAATATCTGTAAAGGCTTTGGTCTGAAGGAAAGGGCTTTGTATACAGCCCTTTTTTAGTCCTTCCTTGGTTCTCTGTAATTTTCTCATGTACCTTATATATGCACACATTTGTTTGTTGGCATTCAAGATTTTAGATCTTTTCTTATGAATACTTTATCTAAGACAAACTCGGCAGTCCATTCCCCATTCCAAACTCTGTGCGTGTGTGAGAGTGCATGTGCACACATATTTATATATAACTGGAGAGGAGTTTCAGTCCAGCATTGCAAATCAAGACCACAATCACCAGTTTTATACCCACTGTTGCTGCAACTTGCAGTGAAGTGTTGTGGCAATCTTTTGGTAACCATTTACAACTAAGTGGATTACATTATTTGAGAGTTATCTTGGACACAGACATTTAATGAAATATGGGAACTTCCACATGGTTGTTCAGTATGCTGAAAATGGCAACCACATCTCATTACAAATCTCTTTATGAAAATGTCTTTAAAAAAAATGGGATGTATAATGATGTAGTTCTTGCTACCAGTGTCTGAATAAAAGTTAGTGATTACAGCTGGAATGTCTCTGATCAAAGAGCTGACACTGGGATTAACCAACTTTCAATAAAGTATCTGACATGAATGCAGTAGTATATATATATATATATATATAAAAGATGTTACATAATTCACAAATGTAGTTTCTAATATGGGCACAATGATAGAAATCTGGCAGGAGAGTGTTTAGGAAGCACTTAACCAGTACTTTATTTTCTTGACCTAGGAAGTATGAAAGGCAAAGTTGACTTTAGCAGGATTTGAACTCAGAATGTAAAGAGCTAAAACAATACTGCAAAGCATTTTTTTTTTCAATACTCTAATGATTTTCTCAGTTCACTGTTCTGTTATTCACAAATAATAGTTAAAGGTCTGGTTGAGAATTGAACCACTGACTGTGGTGGTTTGACATTAGGACCTTTCTCTTCTGCATTTTAGTTTTGTTCATTGCACTCTCTATATCATTCTGTAAATTAGAAATTAGTTAGCAAACAGCTGTTTGCTCTCCACCTCTCTTCACATGAAACTGTTGTGGAAGGAATCTGACCACCCCCACGTGACTGAAAGTGGACTAACGCATTCAATAAAATAAAGAAACTGTGTGAACTGCTGAGCAGTTGACAGCGTTGATCATCCATATTGGTTAACTGTATTAGTTTAATATCATAACTGCGTTTGGTGTAGTACAGAGTACATTCTGTGTGAACATTAATTTTATCAAAGGTTATTCTAGAAAACCATATCCAAATATTTATTTGGGTAATACTAGTCTTACACCTGACCTGTACACCCATGTCATAACAGAAGCAAGCATCAATAATTTTGCAGACAACAATTTTCATATTAAGTGAATTTAGCTTCAATCATGCTGAGAGATGGTGTTTGTTTGTTTTTTCTTTTATTTTTCTTTATTTTATTTTTTTTGCTTCTTATTACTGTTGTATTATTGTTGCTTCAATATGTGAGTGTAATTTTAAAAAATTTTTACTTGTGCTTGTAGGGGCCATAGTTTGTTGTCCTTGATTCAAAAGACATATAGGTATGGTTACCTAACAGTGAAGGCATATGAGTAATGGTGCTTAAGCCTCCCCATAACCATAACACTAACTCAGTTTTTGTCCTTGGGTAGCAACTGGTATTTCCTATTTGCTTTCAATTGGAAAGTACTAAAAAATGGCTAATATTTCCTTCAAACTTTGCTTTTGTTACATTTATTCAAACACCAAAGAATCCCCTCTCAGCACATGACTACAATGCTCCCCCACTACTCCTGCTCATGATCAGAGATGTACATATTGTCAGCCACTAATGGACATACTCAAGTGATTATGGTCAAGCAACTGACAAGCAAATTTGTGGTATTGAGTAGAATATTTGCTATAATGATATTTCTGCTTCTGCAACTCACCACTGAATCTGTCTGAAATGTAATGGAAAATAAGTAAGTTTCGAAACATTGATGTCCAGGACAGAAAAGCAAAGTGTGAAGGGAATAGTAGTCATTTCCTTTGATTTCTAGATAGAAGCAAATATGAAATAACATTGACCAAAGACAAAAGAAATTGTGTCACACTGTAATTTATGAGGAAAACATTTGTCACACTATCAGCTTATCTTTGGGGTGACAGGTCAGCTCTGCTATCCTCACATCCTCTTATGCACTTAAACTATTATTAGTGAACACCATAAATTCCAGTGTTCACATGGTATTACATGTGAGAATTTCCCACATTCATTGTGGACCCAATCTCTCACCAAAGATATCACAAATGAAGGGTTTTGAACACCATAAATTCCAGTGTTCACATGGTATTACATGTGAGAATTTCCCACATTCATTGTGGACCCAATCTCTCACCAAAGATATCACAAATGAAGGGTTTTGAACACCATAAATTCCGGTGTTCACATGGTATTACATGTGAGAATTTCCCACATTTATTGTGGACCCAATCTCTCACCAAAGATATCACAGATGAAGGATTTTGAACTCAGTACTATATAAACTAAGGGAATACTTGTTAACTATACAGTGCGTTTAGTTGTTTGTGTTAGTGAGATGTACCTCCCATCTATCCTAATTATTTACAATTAGCTATACCTCCTATCCATAGTACCTTTTTACAGTAGTATGCCCCATCTGTGGTGCTTGCTTAGTTATATCTCCCATTTGTGGTACTTATTTATTGTTAGCTGTACTTCTCATCTATGGTACTTATTGGCAGCTATATCTCCTATTTGTGGTACCTATATAGTTAGCCGTACCTGCCATCCATAGTACTTCTTTATAGCTAGCTGTAACTCCTGTATGTGATAGCTGTTTACACTTTCTCCCTGTTATACCTAAAAGACCTCCTTTGGTCATGAATGACCATGGGATTACACCTAGAAAGTTAACCTTCAAGGCACAAGTCCGGGCAAGGTTATTTATGGAAGACCAGTAGATAATGCAATCAGTGGTGCACTATACTTTGAAAAAATTAAAATTGGATGGTCATGAATGGAATGCCTTTGATCATAGGTCTGCTTGACTTGGGGCTTAACAGCAGCTATAACTTGTATTTTTGTTTCCATCTGCTGGAATGAATTTAACTTTGAATAATGTTCGCTAGACTGTAGGCTAATTTCTTAAGACCAGTTTACTTCCTCTAGACAAATTAATTTTTCCTACATCAAGCAGTGTTATTATCTTGTTGGTTTACCTGCTGATGTCTTATGAATCACTGATGAAAATCATAAAGACTGAAATATATCTGGCATTGTCTCCCTTACTTGCTGAAATAAATAAATGAAACAATATCAGTATTAGCTGTTGACTAGCATTGATTTTCCCCTCCCCCACCTCATCATAATTATCTCCACTAGAATATTTATTGTAGGGATTATTAAAATAATAACACTAACTTAACTTGTTTATTCATCATATGCCATCTCTTCTTTAAATACTTCTAATTCTCCATGCCAACCGATGTACTTCATTGTGCATTTACTCAATGATTCCTTCACCACTCCTTTGATAAGTGTGGTGAAATGTGTACTTCACTGATGAGGTCATGGTAACATTGAAACCTGTCTGGAGTTGTCTTCCATATTAAGTAAAATAATTAAAACAGTAATTTAATCTTTTTTCAATATTCTTTTTTTGTTTTCCTTCACTGCATATTTATTTCTAGCAATATTCGTGATATTGCTTTCATTAAAATTATATTAGAATTAACTTAACTATCACTATTTTGTCTATAGATAAACTGGGTATACATCATTTTGAAACACCTCTGGTGTGTGTGTGTGTGTGTACATACATGCATACACACATATTCTCATTATTTTACTATTTTCTCTTAAATATAGATGTTTGTTGTTGTTACTATTGCTGCTGCTACTATTACTACTGTTGTCTTTGTGGTTGTTGCTACTGCATGTGTTGCTTGTTAGCTTAATTACCATTACCATTACATCATACTCTCCCCTTCTTGATGACTCCACCCCCCACACTACTCCATTAAATCATATCCCCCTCCATGACTATCACCACCTGCCATCATCCTGCTCTCCCAATTCTCCTTCCTTAAATAAAAAGGGAGAGGTCAACAAATAAGTTATGCAAAACTTTTTGATCCCCACCTCATCTACTCACCTTCTTTCTCTCCTCCTCTTCCTTTCTATTTTGTTGACAGGTCAATAATTGTTGACAGGTCAATAATTTCATTGATACTGAGGTAAGGCATGTGTGTTAAAATCAAGGCTAGTGGACCTACTACTTGGCTAGATGGTTACTAAGTTCAAACTTTACTCCGACTCAGAATAAAAAAGCCCTGCTTGATGCTGTCAGAACTTGCTTTTCTTCACAACTTATAAACTTCTATTTGTTTATTAGTTCGAATATTGTTGAACTCTGACCTTCAAGAATTTTAGTCAGTTGTTTATTGATCTCTAAACTGTTAAATTGTGGACTTCAAGAATTTTAGGCAGTCATATATTGATCCCTCCCCCACAAATTGTTGAACTTTACCTCCAAGGATTTTAATCTTGTAGTAACCCCTAAGTCACTGAACTATGACCTTCAATGATTTAAACAGTTGTATATATTGACCCCCAGATCATCAAACAGACACACACACTCACACTTATATACAGATGTATATTTATATACACACACACACACACGTATGCATTGCTAGGTGGACATCTTTGACCATATATCATTTTTACCATCTCTCTCTCTCTTTCACAAATAGTGTTATGTGCATTTGTATGTATATACAATAGTCTGTTTATCTTACACAAATATGCCCACGCCACACGGTGGTATGGAGCTGTTGAACCTCTGTTTCACCCGAGAGCTTATTCTGATCAGAGACCCATGTAGTGTTGTTGCAACTGGTCTTAGCTTCAACAACAACAACAACAAAAGTATTCTGTTTTTGTTTTGTTTTGTTTTTGTTCACAGGAATTTTAGGAAAGATTCCAAACTATCAAACAAAAAGAAAATAATTTTTAACAAAAGATTCTGTTTCTTATCCACCTCATGTCACTAACTCATTATTATCATTACTATTATTATTATTATTTTTTATTCTTCCCTCATTTTTGTTTCCATTTCTTGCCAAGTGTTTCATTATTATTATTATTATTATTATTATTATTATTATTATTATTATTATTACATTTAATGGAATGGCAGATTCAGTAGAGTGTCGGACAAAATGCTTTGTGATGTTTATCCTGGCTCTTTATGTTAAAATCCTGCTGAGGCCGACTTTGCCTTTCATCCTTTCGGGGTTGATAAAATTAGGTACCAGTCAAGCACTGAGGTCATTTTAATTGACTGACCCCCCTCTCCCAGTATCTGAGTGGGGCATACTTAAGTTTAAAAATTATCATCATTTTATTTTATTAGGGATTTTTTTGTTTTGTGTGTTTTTTGTTTTTTTTTTTGTTGGAGATAGAGGCTCTGCTCAGGGCTTTTGTAGGGCTACCAACACCAGCGAGGTCAATGCAGTTTGATTTTTTAATTATTGTTATTAATTAACCCAATTATCAATACAGGTGCAGACATTGAGATATTGTTAGCTGTTGCTTCACTGTGCCTTTGTGCCAGTTCTTGCTTCAGTTTGTCGTTTCCCTTGTCTGTTTGACAGGTGTTCAAGGAAGTGGCTCCATATCTTTTCCAGCACCTTCCAAAAGACCCATGATTGGAGTTCCAGGAGCAGAGAATGAAGCCCTTGAGGCAGCACTAGGCCTTGGAGAGTTAGCAGGACTAACGGTAGCCAACGAAGCAGACCCACAAGCTTATGATGTGAGTATGGAGTTTGGTCACTGGTCCTTACTGTTTGTGCTGTGAGTAGATGTTTTAAAAGATGTATTGATAGGAAAGTTGTGTAGTATGTCATTGTGTACGTGAAATTAATTATAATGGTGCAGGCATAACTGTGTAGTAAGAAGCTTGCTTTCCAACCACACGATTCTGAGCTCAGAACTTACTGCTTGGCACCTTGGGCAAGTGTCATCTACTTTAGCCTTGAGCTAATGAATGCCTTGTGAGTGGATTTGGTAGACGGAAACTGAAAGAAGCCTACTGTATGTATATATATATATATATGGGAGAATTTACGAAAAAAACAACAGACGAGGACAGGTGGTGTAAACAACAAAAGGATGTATTAGTTTAATGCTCGGGAATAGAGAAAGTCTAATGTTTCGAGCTACGCTCTTCAACAGAAAGAAATAAGGAGAAAAACAAGGAAAAAAAAAATATAAAGGTAGTGGTCAGCGATCTATCATGGTGAATGCCGGACAGAAAGTT
>NC_069005.1:22401077-22405494 GCF_001194135.2 Octopus bimaculoides | reverse complement strand
ATATATAGGGTGTCCACAAAGTCTGGCTACATGGAGTAAATAAAATCATAACATAAACAATTAAATATATGAAATGATAATTTCTTAAAGTATGTGTTAATCCCCGTGTATCCAGACTTTGTGGACACCCTGTATATGTGTGAGTACACACACACACACATATATATACACAAATGTGTAAGAACATCGCTGCAAAAGAAGGTGAAGAAAATAGCACTTGGATACTAAAGATTGAGTAAAATATAGTGTTTCTCTCTGTATTGAACATAAACTTTACGTGTTCCTAATTATTTTGCCAATTTTACTCACTGGTGTGTTTTTACTGATCAGTGGCCACAAATATCACTTGTTTCCTTAATGCCCAGTTTATTTATTATTTATCTTTTTGATTGGGTGTGTGAGTGAGGGCATAATTTTTGATATATTCTACATAATATATATAATCCCTTTAGCTTATTATCTTCTTTGTTTCCCTGCTGGCAGAATCATTAGTACACCGGGCAAAATGCTTAGCAGCATTTCATCCATCTTCACGTTCTGAAATGTGACCAAGATTGACTTTGTCTTACATTTTTTGGGGGTTGATAAAATAAGTACCAGTTGAACACTGGAGTTGTTGTAATTGATGAGTCCTCCTCCCACAAAATTCCAGGCCTTGTGCCTTTAGCAGAAAGGATTATTATTATTATTAGGAGGTGAGGTGACAGAATTCTTAGCATGCTGGGCAAAATGCTTTGTGGTATTTGTTTCCGACTTTATGTTGTGGATTGAAATGCCATTGGAGTTGATTTTGCTTTTCATCCTTTCAGGTTTGATAAATTAAGTATGAGTGAAACGGGGTGCGGGGGATATAATCGACTAGTCCCCACCCCACAAATTTGAGCCCTTGTGCCTCCAGTAGAAAGGATTGTTGTTGCTGTTGTTGTTGTTACTAATGAATTTATACTCTGCCAAGGTTGACTTTGCCTTTCATCCTTTCAAAGTTGATAAAATAAGCACAAGTTGAGTACTGGGGTCAATGTAATCAACTTAGCCCTCCCTGAAAATTACTGGCCTTGTGCCAAAATTTGAAATTACTATCATTAGAATCGTTAGCATGCTGGACAAAATGCTATGTTCTGGGTTCAGATTCTGCCGAGGTTAACTTCGTCTTTCATCCTTTCGGGGTTGATAGATTAAGTACCAGTGAAACACTGGGATTAATGTAATTGAGTAGTCTCCTCCCTATAAATTTGGAGGCCTTGTGCCTCCAGTAGAAAGGATCATTATTTATTTATTTATATATTTATCTAGATATCAGCTCCGAAAGAGGTTTTTCGAAAAACCTGGAATGCCAAATATACATTGCGAAGGTAAGAAGTCTTTTACATTAGTTAATTGTTTATTTATTTATTTATTGATCACTCTCTTTCTTCCTCTATATTTTCTTTCCTTTTTCTTCATTCTCTTCTTTTTGTCTCCTTTTCTTCCTATCTCTCTCCACTTCATCTTCTTCATTCTTTCATCCTCCTTGCTAACAATAATAATGTTCCTCGTTTTTTTTCTTTTCCAGCCATTTTGATGGAGTTAGGTCATTAGCATTCCATCCCATAGACCCTGTATTAATAACAGCATCAGAGGATCACACTTTGAAATTATGGAATCTTCAGAAAACAGTTCCAGCCAAAAAGTAAGTATGTTTGTGTGTGTCAGTGTGGGTGTGTGTCTTGTAATGCATTTATATGTATGTCACCTCACCAGTGCTGCTGCCATCAAAAGAACACTGAGTATACTTTGTAATGTTGTGGAAGAACACTCAGCTGTGTTGTGAGCGATAGATGGAATCTGAAAGAAGCCCATCGTTAACATATATATGTATGTGTGTGTGTGTGTATATACACATATATATATATATGGTCCAACCCATGCTAGCATGGAAAGCGGACGTTAAACGATGATGATGATGTATGTATGTGTGTGTGTGTGTGTGTGTGTCTTTTTGACTGTGTTTGTCTACCACCACTGCTTGACAACTGGGGTTGGTGTGTTTACATCCCTGTAACTTAGCATTTCAGCAAACGTGGCTGATAGAATAAGTACCAGGCTTGAGAAAAAAAGAGTACTGGAGTACAGACATTGGAGCTTGGTGCAGTTCTCAGGCTTGATGGTTTCAGTCAAACCATACAACCCAAATTTTGCCACAAGGGCAGCAGTTTTGCAGGGAGGGGATGAGTCGATTACATCAACCCCAGTGTTCAACTGGTGCTTATTTCATTGGTCCCAAAAGGATGAAAGCAGAGTTGACCTCAGTGGAATTTGAACTCAAAATGTAGTGATGGGTGAAATACTGCTAAGCATTTGACCCAGCGTGCTAAAGATACTGCCAGCTTGACACCTTAACTGGACATTAAATGATGATGATGATGGTTATGTGTATGTTGAGTGCATTTGTGTGTGCGTGCATGTTTGAGTGAGAGTTTATTCTTTTACTTGTTTCAGTTACTTGACTGTGGCCATGCTGGAGCACTGCCTTAAAAGGTTTTTAGTCAAAGAAATTTACCCCAGGACTTATTCTTTGTAAGCCTAGTACTTCTTCTATTGGTCACTTTTGCCAAATTGCTAAGTTACAAGGACATAAACACCCCAACATCAGTTGTCAAGTGATGGTGGTGGGACAAACTCAGACACACACAAATACTCACTCACACACACATATACATACAACAGGCTTCTTTCAGTTTCCATCTACCAAATCCACTCACAAGGCTTTGGTGAGGCAAGGCTATAGTAGAAGACACTTGCCCAAGGTACCAAGCAGTTGGACTGAACCCAGAACTATGTGGTTGAGAAGCAAGCTTCTTACCACACAGCCATGCCTGGTATATTTTTAGTGCATTTGTGTGTGAGTGTGTGTACATGAGTGCTTTTCTATGTATGTATGTTTGTTTGTTTGTGAGTGTGTCTGTATATTTAAGCATCTTTATAAGGGTGTTTGGCTGTCAGTAAAGTAAATATGTAACATTCTAAGTAAAAATTCATTGTAGAAGAACAAGAGTGCCTCTGCCTAAAGCTTTAGATATTTCTTCTCATTGTCGACAAACTAAAAAACTAATGTTTTAGAAATTCTAATTTATTTCTTATCCAATATTCAGTCCTTCCCACATGAAGTAATTTTTTTCACAGTCACCTGCTAAAAAGCCATTGCACACTTGCTGTGTTTCTATTTTATTAAATAAAATACATTTGTTCACTGATGTGTAAGTTTGTAGTCGTAGAGGCGCGATGGCCCAGTGGTTAAGGCAGCGGACTCGCGGTTTTGATTCCCAGACCGGGCGTTGTGAGTGTTTATTGAGCGAAAACACCTAAAAAGCTCCATGAGGCTCCGGCAGGGGATGGTGGCGAACCCTGCTGTACTCTTCCACCACAACTTTCTCTCACTCTTACTTCCTGTTTCCATTGTGCCTGTATTTCAAAGGGCCAGCCTTGTCACACTGTGTCACGCTGAATATCCCCAAGAACTACGTTAAGGGTACATGTGTCTGTGGAGTGCTCAACCACTTGCATGTTAATTTCACGAGCAGGCTGTTCCGTTGGTCGGATCAACTGGAACCCTTGACGTCATAAGCGATGGAGTGCCAACAACAAGTTTGTAGTTGTGGCAAATTAACAAAGTTATACATTAATGTATATTAAGTCTACAAGCTAGTAGAATCATTAGCACAGTGGGCAAAATGCTTAGTGGCATTATGTCTGGCTTTATGTTCTGAGTTCAAATTCCACCAAGGTTGACTTTGCATTTCATCTTTTTGGGGTCAATAAAATGAGTACTCGTTGAACACTGGGGTTGACTTACCTCCTCCTCTGAAATTGCTGGCCTTGTGCCAAAATTTGAAATCATATATTAATGTATGTATTTATTAATATATTATTGTATATAATTATTGATTTTCTTTTCTTGCCTCTATCAACAGGACCGCTTCAGTGGATGTTGAACCAGTGTATACATTTCGAGCCCATGAAGGTCCTGTGTTATGCCTTGCTGTTAGCCCTACTGGAGAACAATGTTACAGTGGTGGTGTGGATAACACTATCCGCTGTTGGAATATCCCAATCTCTAGTATTGACCCCTATGATTCTTTTGGTAAGCTCCCCTGTTGTTTTAAAAAAAGAAATTCTCATTTTTTTTTTGTTCTTATTTATTCTATTGTTTTGTTTTGTTTTTAACTGGTGTGGCTGTGTGGCTTCCCGACCACATGGTTCCAGATTCAGCCCCACAGCGTGACACCTTGGGCAAGTGTCTTCTGCTATAGCCTCAGGCTGATTAAAGCCTTGTGAGTGGTAGACGGAATCTGAAAGAAGCCCATCCTATACATATGTATGTGTGTGTGTGTGTATACATACATACATACATACATATATATATATATATATATATATA
>NC_069005.1:22390257-22400601 GCF_001194135.2 Octopus bimaculoides | reverse complement strand
CCTATATATTCTATCTGTTTTATGTACATACTGGCTAGATTTGACCTCTCACACATATCGTATGATGTCATTCTAGAAAAGAAACAATCACATATTGAAATTTCCAAGTGCCACTTATATATATATATATATATATATATATAAAAATTGCACAAGCATGGTTATGTTATGAAGTTTACTCTCAGCCGATTGGATTTGAGACCAGCCCCACTGCATGGCACTTTGGGAAAGTGTCTTCTAATATAGTTCTAGGTTGATGAAAGACTTGCAAGGGAATTTGGTGGATGGTGTGTGTGTGTGTGTGTGTTTTGCTTGCATTTGTATTATATGAAAGTTGCAAACTACAAGCAGTGTTGTTGTCAGTTCTCTTGTCAATCATCTGCTTGCTTTGTAACCTTGAACATGTAGGAAGCAAGCGATTCCTTCTTTGAGAAACAGGAAAAGGTTAGCATCAGGAAGGGCATCCAGCTATAAAGCAATGCTTCAATAATGTATTTGTAACCATTCCTAACGAGGTAAAGTAAATGTAAAGCACATAAAATGTGTGTGTAGTATATATACATGTATGTATATGTTTGTGTGTTTATAAACCGTGATATATTTCTAAACCATGTTCATAGACAATGTTATTATGTTTATAAATTAAAATGTTCTACAAACCATGTTTATGTGTCTGTAAGCATAATGTTATATCTACAATCCTTGTTTAAATGCCTGTAGTTATATCTTTTTAGATTATGGGCAGAATTCTGGTTTAAGCACTCCATATAACCCTTTATAACTTTTTTTTTATTCGGAGGAATGTTCAGAAAATTTTTGTGAATTTGTGTTCTACACATGGGAATTGTGTGGTTTGAGGGCGATTTAGCTGTTATTTTTAGCATATCTTGCGACCACCTCATAACTTCCTCATTTCTTTGTTACTCTGACATGTATTGATGTTTTTCAATATTTGTCCCCCAATAAACACATTTAATGGAATGATGATGCACCTGAGAGTGGTCCATTGCTGGGATTTAAGTGAAAAATTTAAACTGTCCATATTTTAAACTCTGATTTTTTTAAAAATTTGAAAAAGATTGGAACTCTTATGATTTAATTGGGGTAGGGTTTAAGAAAATTAAAACAGAAAAAAATTTTCGTTTTCATAATCCCCGTTATGAATTCCCGTTTGTACAACACAGATACACAAAATTTTTCTGCAAACTCCTCAAACTAAAAGAAGTTGTGAGAGGTTATAATGTGCAGTGCTTAAACCAGAATTCCACCAAACTTTGTTTATATGCATACAAGCCATTTAAAAACATTTTTTCTCTTCTCTAGATTGCTCAGTTCTGCAAGAAACTTTAGTTGGTCACACAGATGCTGTATGGGGCTTGTCAATACACAGTTCCAGGTCACAGCTGTTGTCTTGCTCTGCAGATGGCTCAGTTAGATTGTGGAGCCCTGGCAGTAAAGACCCTTTACTGTCAGTGTTTAAAGTTGACACCGGTAAGTATCATGGTAATTTCTGTTCATGTTCCTGACATTCCAGGAAGGAAATGCCTTACGTGGACAAGATATTGAGTTGTTAGCAACATTGTACATACTTAGATCAAAAGTTTTAATGCTACTTTGTGGATTGTGGACACTTTTTTGTGTCCTAAGACAAGTAGTTCTATGGTTCTATGGTAATCTGGTTTACCCATCCTGTGAATTAACTTGTAATAGATGGTGCAAGTGTAGTTGTGCGACTAAGTTCACTTCAAAACCACTTAGTTCTGTATGGATCCAGTCCCACTCGGTGGAATCTTAGACAGATGTTTTCTGCCATAGATTAATGAAATGCCTTGTGCGTAGAATTTGGTTGATGGAAACTGTACTTAAGTTCTCCAATCCCAACCCTTTTTCTCTGTGTCTACAAAATATAGCCAGAGACAGAAACAACACTAGCAATAACCCATGAAGTAACAACAGTAATAAACGGCTTAGCTAGAGTTAAACTTTGTTCTTTCCATTTATTAAACAGCATACCATTTTCAATACCCGGAATTCCAAAACTTTCATCACCATAGATAGTGTTCTAGTTTCTCTTGGAAGATGACATAATGTAGGGAAGAAAAGATGAAAAAAAAAAAAAAAAAAAAAAAAAAGAAAAGAAACGAAATGAAGAGAAATGAAAAAAGAAATAACAGCATACACAGAAATGTTAAGAGTGACAAAAAGTCAAAACAGACAGAAAAAAGGAAGGAGACGGAAGAGTGGGGAGAAGAAAAAGGAAAAGCTACACCTGAATAGAATAGAAAAGAGTAAATCCATCTGGCTTCACATTCAGGTTGGAGCAATTTGATTCCCTGTATTTTTCCATGAAATGGAAACACTAAGTGACTAAGAACAAAGTCCTAGAAAGAGCCAGCAGTTAAAATATTGAATTGCTGGTCATGAAACATCATCTTTGATGGTCAGGACATGTAGCAAGAATGGTGTTGAGGGCATCCATCTGTAAAAAAAACAAACTAAATCGGGCTGGAACCTGGTGCAGCTCTCTGGTTTGCCAGCTCTGGTCACACTGTCCAACCCATGCCTGCAGGGAAAATGGACATTAACGGATGATGATATCTTATGTCTATTGTTTGGAAATCTTTTGTCACATATCTGTGACCTCTTCAGTTACTGTTTTCATCCACATGTATTCTCCTGCTCTACTTAGTCCATTTGCTAAAGAGGTCACAGATGTGTGATGAAAGATTTGTGAACAATGGACATAAGATAAAATAAGAACAGTAATAAACGAGTAAAAAATGAATATATAACAATGTTTGCTATACAATTTCCTTGTTTAGAATAGTATTTGTATTTGCTCTCCCAGGATTTATACATTTGCATATCTACTCGTGGTTTGTCATTTAAATTTCAAATCATAAATAACTGGACTCCCTGTTAATTATACAATTCTGTGTGTAGTTTGCTCCTAGTTTGTTTCAGTAAAACTGTTTGTTATTCAACTTCTTTGTTTAGAGAACTGGCTGTATATGGATACCACCATATAATTTATATATGTTTATATCTATTTCAGATGATGGGGTTCCTACATCTGTTGACTATGTATGCTGTGATCCAAGTCAAATGGTCACCTCCTATACATCATCTCATACATACATTTTTGATATAGAGACAAAGAAACAAATTCTAAAACTTGACACTAAGCAAAATTCAGGTTGGTTTTTCTCTCTTCTTATTTCTTGCTTTTTTTAAGTTCATGTTTTTTTCTTTCTTTTTTGTTTTTCTCTTTTTTTTTTCATTTTTGTCATCATTTTTCTTTCTCAGTCTCTAATTTCCTCCTCTTTCTTCTCTGTCCTTTTTTCTTTTCTTTTGTCTTTATCTTCCTTTCTTCTCCTTCTTTACATTGATGATAACCCAATAAATCCAATTCTTTTCCAGATCCTAGTTTAAACAATCAGATCAACAGAGTTATCAACCATCCTACATTACCTGTAACTATTACTGCTCATGAAGATAGGCATATTAGGTTTTTTGACAACCACACAGGTAAGATAAACCTTGATAATAGACCTTCGCATACAATGGCCACTTCTAAATTTATGTTTGCTGTTGTTTATCAAATATCAGTAAACACACACATGCACAAAAACAAATTTAAACCTAATCTTGGTTTTTAATGTCCATTTGTTTTCATGCTTAGTCAAGTGTCTTCTGTCAATATCTTCTGTGAAACCTTGTATCCTGAGATCAACCCTCATCCCTGCCACTTCCTGTCTGTCTTTCATGGTAGTTTAATCAGATCACAGTTGTCTCTTCTTCTCTCTTCTGTTGATACCTTCACCAACTTCTCTCAGCTTACTTGTGTTCCCGCTTTCATGCATTTTAATATTACAGATACTGTTTAAGGTGGTGAGTTGGCAGAACCGTTAGCACACTGGGCAAAATACTTAGTGGCCTGTCCAGTTGCATTATTATGAATTTGAATTGGGAACTTGAGTCATGGTGAATCTTTCGTTAGCTGATTACACAACCACAAACACCACCCCTATGGATGCATTGCAGCAAGCACCATTGACTTGGTTGAACTCTTCTGCTACCTCTTCACAATCTATCATGCTGCGGTCCCATGACTTGGCCATATTCCTGGCAAGGTGGCTGGATGGGTGCTATGCCTTGCCAAAGGACAACTTGTAACTATGCAGAGTACAGTCGTCACTCTGTAAGGTACTTTCAAATTACTCACATACCCAGACATTTTTAAATTGACATCTGTTAATTATTTCTGTACCTTCAAGTGTTGCCTATTGGACAACCAGAAATTGAGAAGCTTTGAGGTCAGTAGTTCACATTCTGTTGCTGCCAGTGTGTAGAACTGCTGAAGGGTCTCTCAAATGTGGCCAGTGACCACACTGAAAAAAAGAAATGTTTGACTTTGTGTTCTCATTTTAATATCAGCCTTAAGAAGAAGCACCTAGCATGTTATTGCAAGGAAGACTAGTACTCCTTTTGATACCAACCCACCTTAAATTGCCCTTGGTTCTATGATACAAATTTCCTTTTTTTAACGTGATCTAAATTCTTGCATCAAAATTTCAGTATTATGTTCTGAACACCAAATTAATAACAACAGTTATTTTACATAGTTCTATTTTATTTTCTAAAACAATTTAAATGAAGGCAGTATATTTTATAAGAAATATTATGAAAAAAAGTTTAAGACTTGATAAACCTTGGGATAAACAGTAGCCAGTAGAAACAGCCTGAATCTTATTTTAATGGATGTAACTAATTTGTTGTGAGAAGATAGTGAATGAGATAAAGGGCAGTTAACTTTTGGAAGACCGTGCAATATGCTTAATTCTGCAAGATGTCAGAAGTGTGTCGTGTGTTGAGAGAGGAAGGGGGAGAAAAATTTTTAAATAGAGAGGAATTAAAAATCATGGAAAGTGAAGTACTGGTTAAGAAAGGGTTTTATTTCACACCATGACAATTATAGTTAACAGGAGCAATGTTTTATATCAATTGTTCGTTTGTAGTAATATTAGTAAGGTCAGTGATAACTACTGCAGCTTTAATTCTGTTTTTGAAAATATTTCCATTGAAGAAGCACACTGCCCAAGTGTTTCATATAAAATAATGAAGAGTTTGCTGGGATTTAGTGAAAATAATCTCTGTCTTTATTATTTAGGGTTATGTTTCAAATGACTTATTGAAAGATTTTTAAAATAATAAATAAAAATAACAGAAGTTTTAAATATGAACATTAGCCAGAAGTAATGCATATCTGGTTAATTAGATACATGTATATGTGTGGTGAAGGAAGTGTGTAGAATTATGTGTATGGGCAGTGTGTTGAATTTGTGTTTGGATTTCTGTGGTGTGGGCATGAGCTAGGTCAGAATGGTTCAAGTGTATGTAAGTATTCTCACATTGAATTACTTCAGGTTGCTTATGAGCCATCAGCATTACACATACATCTCCAGGGTCAATGAAGTAGTTTACTTGACTTGCTAGAAATAGGAACCGAATCTCCCTCAGATATCTAACTCATTACTATTAAAAAAAGATAATGTTGAGCTGAGTTCCTTGAACATAGGAAAAAGATAGCTGGAGGGTCATTGGTCATAATTTAGTTTAGCTGGATGATGGTTGACCTGGAGCTAAACAACAACAAAATAAAGTAATCGCACCAGACATAAACACCTTGCAACTTCAAAAACTGTGACAAACCCATAACAGCACTTCCACACAAACAACAAACAAGCAATAACCCCCAAGAAATGTTATGAAAATACAAACATCTCCACTACAACAACAAGAACAGACATACTCACTCCCATCTTCAGAGTCACCACTACCAAAACCTGCCCACCACAACAGAATTGAGTTCCTAAAACCAAGGTGCCACCTATAAAGCATTGGTATGGTTGCTGGTGTCATGTAAAAAGCACTGGTAACGGTGCTATATAAAAAGCACCCAGTACATTCTGGTTGGTATTAGGAAGGGCATCCAGCTGTAGATACCAAGCCAAAACAGACTGTTGAACCTGGTGTGGCTCCTGGCCTTGCCAGTTGTTGTCAAGCCATCCAACCCATGGAAGAAGGATGTTAAATGATGATGATGATTACTTTCAACACAATCATCACCAGCATTATCATCACTCTCATTGCTATGTTCACCACCATCAGTATCACTGTCATCATCGTCATCATCATTATTGTTGCCCATAATAAATAACTGTTCTCTGTGTTGATCAACTAAATATGTTTTTTTTTTCTGTTTTAGGAAAAATGGTTCATTCGATGGTTGCCCATTTAGATCCCGTGACTAGCCTGGCTGTTGACCCCAGTGGCTTGTATCTCTTATCAGGGAGTAAGTATTGATAAACACCTCCTTCTTTTTAATCCTTTCAGTGTGTTCAATATCAAGTTTCATAATGATATCACAGCGTTTTATACTGTCTGTCTATATTATGGAAGTTAGTGCTAACATATTTATTAACAATGACCATTAAAAAAATTAACAGGAAATATACAGTTAGACAGTTGAGTGTTAACATATCTAGTTGATAGCTAAGTTATTTTGTTTTTTAATTTTTATATATGTGCTGGCTTAGAAAGCAGTAGCCTTGAGTGGTTTGTGGCCTTGAGTCACTCTGACTAATGATGAGATTAATGCCATTTATGTTCCTCTCGAATCATTTCTAATCAGCATGTGCAGGGAAAGACATGAAGCAGAGAGAAAGTTCCGGGAGGATAATGTCCTGGGAAGGAAGGATTATGTATTATGATTAGTGCAGAGTTTGGTTTGGTGTAGAACACACGAAAGGGAATGAAAGGAGAAGAGACAAGTAGGTCAGGGATGTGTTTGAGTGTAGGAATAATGACCCTAGCAGTTCTGAGGAACCTGTCTAATGTAAGGAGCATTTAAAAGTTAACCAAAAATATAGATATTGGTCAGAATGACGGACGGACAGACAGACAAGCAGGCAGATAGAGAGATGTAGAGAAGAAAGTGAGAGGAGGGTGAAATGGGATTGGCCACCCACACTTTTTTCTGCAAAATAGGGGTAGTTTATCCTGTTCAGGCTATATTATTAGCATTATCCAGCGTTTGAGAATTTAAAATCACTTCTTTAATTTTCTAAGACGTCTCAACGCTTCTAAAGCAAACTTCGTTTGTTTGTTTACATTTATCGTAATTTGAATTTATATATATGAAAAAAATGTGAAAAGCATCGGTGGTGCAGGGGAATCTCCAATGAGAGCCTGTCAGGAAACCCCACAAATCCAGGTTTACTTTGATCGCCAAGGACTTAAGCCCCTGCCCAACTGTGGTTCTCTAATCTGCAGGCATATGTATAGAGTAGAGCCATTCACTCTAACCATTTCTGCCAGTCGTTTGATGAATTCACTGGGAGAGGGCACCTTCACCTTCAACTTTGCAAGTTGCTGAGGGATTGATTAAAAAGGAAGGCATATTTCCTCAATCCTTTCAGCATCATGCACCACAATCTTTTTTTGCCATAGCCATTACACAGAGGAACATTGGCTACCCTGCTTTGTTAAAACATGGGTGATGGAGCAATCCTCATGATGGACTTGGCCAATAGTCATATTTATCATTCATGCTACAACAGCTGTTCAGTATAACTCTTCAAGTGAACAATGCTTAGACACTGCACAAATGCATGCAATATAGGCACGTGGTAAGAAGTTTGCTTCCCAACCACATGGTTCTGAGTTTAGTCCCACTGCATGGCTCTTTGGGCAACTTTTCTTCTGTGGTTGATAAATTATGTACCAGTCATATATTGAGGTCAGTCTGATCAGCTGTTCCCTATACTCCAAATTTGTGCCTATCTGTAGAAACTCTGCCAAATCGGACTGGAGCCTGGTGTTGCCATCCGGTTTCACCAGTCCTCAGTCAAATCGTCCAACCCATGCTAGCATGGAAAGCGGACGTTAAACGATGATGATGATGATGATGATGATTAGAAATTAATATAGTCATTCTTCTTGTACATAAGGGAGACAACTCCAGACATGTAATGCACACCTAGTAGCTGATGTTAGTCTCCAATTCTATCAATAGTCAATGGCAGTCAGCTGTTGATAGTCTCACCAGTACATATATAAGGGTTGTTTAAAGGTGACAACAAGCTGGAGTAGTGGGGGAGCATCATAGCGATGTGTTGAGAGAGATTCTTCGCGATTTGAATAATCTCGCCCACTGGTAGTCTACAGTCAATAACAGTTCTATTCTGTACCATTCGGTAATTAGTAGCAGCTCCTCCCATTAGCTGTCAGCAGTCGATAGCAGTTCCACCTTGTTGCAGACAGCAGTCAATAGCACTTCCACTCTGCAGAAGTCAGGTTTTTCTGACCTCCCTCATTGACTTCACTGTACTGGGAAAAAATAATGATGAATAAATCGTTAAGGAAATATATGCACCACCAGTGGAGCATGCTGTAATTAGTCAACCTGCTTGAAATTGCAGCCAGATCCCTCCCAGATCTCACCAAACCATCTGAAAAAGGCAAGATTATACAGCTTTCGATAGAATTATTTGGAAAAAGCAAGACTTTATGGTCAAAGCTACGGTCATCATATGTCCTTAGTCAGAAATGACATCAGGTTAAACATTGATCTTGTTTTAGTCATTAGACTGCAGCCATGCTGGAGCACTGCCTTGAAGGATTTTAGTCAAACAAATTGGCCCCAGTACTTTTTCCCTTTAAAGCCTGGTACTTATTCTATCAGTCTCTTTAGCCAAACTGCTAAGTTATAGAGACATAAATTCACTGATACTGGTTGTCAAGTTGTGATGGAGAGACAAACACAGACACAAAGATATGCATACACACACACACACACATATATTTATATATACATACATGATGGGCTTCTTTCAGTTTCAGTCTACCAAATCCATTCATAAGGTTTTGGTCAGCCTGAGGCTATAGTAGAAGACACTTGCCCAAGGTACCATGCAGTGGTTGAGAAGCAATGACAACTGTGAAAAACTTTTTTCCCTCAGGATGAAGCATACAAATGTCCAAGAGTGAATTGCTCACGCCAGAGGAACTTTTTAACCCTTTAGCATTTAAACCAGCCGTATCTGACCAAAATATTCTCCCTATTTTATGTTCAAAATGTCCATATCTGACCTCTCTCACCCATCCCGCAATCTCATTCTAAAAGTAATAATAATTACATTATTGAAATCTCAGAGCTACAAGATAAAGCATGATTAATCCAGTACAATTTGAATAAATAAGTATTTCATCTGACAGAATAATCTGAATTAAACTGTTAATAAAAATAAATATAACTATTGTGCACTACGTTGAATGCTCTTTGCTTTTCTGTTTGTGCAACTAATATATAATTTGATTAAACTAATTTTCTGTCTCTCTTTTCTCTTCTGTCCTCTGCAGGTCACGACTGTTCGATCCGACTGTGGAATTTAGATAGTAAAACTTGTGTGCAGGAGATCACGTCTCATCGTAAGAAGTTTGACGAGTCGATACATGATGTAGCCTTTCACCCCTCTAAACCTTACATTGCTAGTGCCGGCGCAGATGCTGTTGCCAAGGTGTTTGTATGAGATGTGGTGTAGGGGGAGGGACGAATGGACGGTGTGGTTGGTGGCAAGGGGTGCGGGTAGGTGGTGGGGTGGGTGTGGGCACGGGGAGTTCACTTTCATTCTTCTTCTTCTTCTTCTTCCTCCTTCGTCTTCTTCCGTCTTCTTCCTCCTTCGTCTTCTTCTTTTTCCAGCATCTTCATCTTCCTCTTCATCATCTCGCACGTGGGATATTCCATTTGCAGCGGGGGGTGGGGCAGTGTTCTCGGTGTTGACAGAGGGAGTGGAGGAGCTCTGGAGTGGGAGGGAGGGGGTGTTTGTTGCATTACAGAGCGTGGTGGGAATGCTGACGGAGGGAGAGTGGTGGTCGTAATGTTAGTGGTGATGATGATGATGAAGATAATAGCATTGGTGTTGATAATGGTAAGGTGCACTGGCACCAGTTAATCTCTCTGTCTCTCTTTAAACTCTCTCTTTCTCCTTTCACACACATACACCAACATGCTCTCTCTCTCACACACACACACTTTCTTTTACTTTTTCATTTTCTCTTTTCTTCGTCTTTTTTTTTCACAAACTCTCTTTCTTTCTCTCTCTCTCTCCCCTAGTTAGAACTGACTTCCCCCACCACCTCCCTCTTTCTCTTGCACCCTAACAAACTATTCACCCAGGGTGCAAAGAAGACTAAACAATAACAACAAAACTGAAAAATAAAAAAAAATAAAAAAACCCCTACAAAAAAAAAGTAAAAAGAACCAAACCAATAATCACCGTC
>NC_069005.1:22381002-22387547 GCF_001194135.2 Octopus bimaculoides | reverse complement strand
CTTTAGGGGTCACAGGAAGAAGACTATTGTCCATCAGTTTTTTTCTTTCTTTTTTTTTTCCTTTTTGTTCTTATTCTTGCCTGAGCTTCTGGAACTAATGAATGAGAAATTATAAAAAAAAAAAAACTCCTACAACTTGGAGATTAATTTATCCTTCAGCTAGAGACCTGGTATGAATACTTACATGCTTGCCTCGAATACAAACTTCACTAAAAAGGCACCCTAGAGCCAGATATTGGTTTTAACCCTTTTGGATTTTAAACATATCCTGCCCAAATATTCTACCTGTTTTATGTCCAAACCAGCCAGATCCAGCCTCTCACACATATCCTACCATGTCATTCTGAAAATGTACAACCATTTCATTGCAATCTTGAAGTTAGGAGATAATTCAGAATCAATTCAAAACCATGTGAATAAATAAGCATAGCACTTGACGGGTTAATCTGATTGTTAAAGGGTTGAGCTAAGCAACAAATCTACATCTTAGATCCAAGATGGTCAACAAAGTAATCATAGCGACTCACAGATTGCTTTACATCAGCTTTCAGGTGTTGTACACTTTTGGATATGTTGCCTTTATGCATAATGCATTGTTCAAGTGATTGTCTATGTAAAAGCACAGAGTCAAAGCCAGATTATGTTGTGTTTATTTGACCACCTAATATATACTGAGACCATGTGATTTAATCATTTCCTTATCAACCTTCCTCAGGTGTCCCTCCCCCCATCTCCCTGGTTCAACAATATAATACCTGCTTCTTTTAAAGCATCCATCTTTAAACCAAAACCCTCTGTCAATTTTAGATTAGAAACTTTTTGTTGCATTACAAAGACCAATTTTAATAATGACAAAGTTAACTTTTTTTTTTTTTCAATCAAATCCTCCTAATGAATTGTTTTTCAACATGAATTGTAGCACAAAAGTATGTTTATGTATTTTTGCATGATTCCTGATGTGAAATCATGTGTTGAAACATATTGTTAATTTGGGGATGGTCTTTTTTTTTTTCTTTTTCCTTCTCTCATTCTGTCTTTGTCATGTTGTGTAGTGTGGTGGAGGACAACTAAAGGCAGAAGGAAAAAAAAAGGGCACAGGCACAGTAGAATACATAAACCTATATACATACACACACGTACACACACCACACATACTTAAGATGGAAAGAGAAGGAAATTAGTAAATAACCGTATAAAAAAAAAACAAATGAATAAAACACGGGTACAGCATAGTAAGCAAACCCATATACATGCACCCAAAACACACTATACGCATATGCTTCCACACACACACACACACACACACACAATACAGATGCAAACAAATCCACAGATAACAATGCATATGACAGAAAGACAGAATGGATTAAACAGAATAGGAGGAAACACATGGGATGGAGAGTTGCTGAAGAGGTCACAGGGTGTGTGACAAAAGATTTCAGACAAAGGATACTAAAATAAAAATGATAACAAAGCTGAAGTGATGAACGAGTATATAGTGCATATGGTTAATTGGAGTGGGGGGGGGGGGGTAACCATCCCCAAATATGACAAAGGTAGTTTGTTTCATAAGCACCATGATTGAAGAAAAGGTTAACCCATTATCATTTAAAGCAGCCATATCCGAACAAAATCTTCTGCCTATTTTACATTCTAGCCATCCAGATCTGACCTCTCACACCAATCCTACAATGTCATTCTAAATATAAACAGTAATCTCATCAAGATCTCAAAGCTACAAGATAATGCATGATTAATCCTGAACAACATGAATTAATAAATATTACATTTGATAGAGTGATGGAAATACTCAAAGGGTTTTATGTTCTGCCAGGAGCATGGCTCTGGTTGGGTATTGTGTCTCAAAACTCTCTCTCTCTCTCACGACCACACACACACACAAACTCTTCTCATATTTTCCTATCGTGACAGTTATATCAAATACAACGCTGTTGTTTGCTAGGATGTATGTGTGTATATATATATATATATACACACACCTGAAAAGACAAAAGGAAATGCTAAAACACCACAGACCGAATGGTACCTGTGGGACATATGTCCCTCCCCCTGGGGTTGAGTAATAGCCATTTCAAAAACGTCCATCCTCTCTGCCCCCACCCTGTGTGTGTGTATATATATATATATATATTACAATTAGCAGCACACTCATGTTGTTGAAAACTGATTTCCCTTATGCAACACTTCCATAATAACATCTGGTGGTTTTACTCAACTGTCTTCTTTAACTCTGCTTAAACACTATTAGGTGAAAACAGATGCACTAGTTTTCCTTTTTTATTCCTTCCATGATGCCAGCAGCAGTGGATTGGCAAGATAAAATGCTTTATGGTATTTCAACTGTTTACATTCTGAGCTCAAATCCTACCAAGGTTAACTTAGTTTTTCATCGCTCTAGAGGTTAAGATAAAGTACTAGAGAAGCACTGAGACAATTTCGGACATAAATGTTTACCGGGCCCCTTTGAATGTGTGTTTTAGTAGAGTGCGGGGCCCTCAGGCAGTGTCGATTGACCGACGGCTCAGTTCGTTCCTGCTTTCATCCCTTTCAGGGTTGATAAAATGGATTATAACTTTTGGGACTAAATTATTGTCTGCCTCAAAGGCACAAAACTAAGAGATGACCCTTTGACAAAAAACGATAACAATATTGCCATCTTTAGGTGATTTTTATTTTCGTTGAAGTACAAATGTGCATGTGGGTACACACATACGTACACACACAAAATGGGATTTTTCACTTTCTGTCTGTCAAATTCACTCACAAGGCTTTAATCAACCTGGGGCTATAGTAGAAGGTACTTACTCAAGGTATTGCACTGTGGAACTGAACCCTAAACCGCTTAGTTGAGAAGCAAATTTTCTAACCGCACAACCATTCCTGTACTTGCGCGCGCGTACACATGCAAATGTTTCTAGATAGGATTCAATTCAAGCTAGGAACCTTTATTTTTGATCTAACACAAATAAGAATAATAACAATAAAGTTGAAGTGAAGCCTAATAGTATCTTTAACCACTAAACCATTATGATTTATACACACTGTCAAGAAGATATGTACATACTCTCCCACAAACGCACGTGTATTTGTGTGTTGGTGTGGTAACTTCTTAGGAACCTCTCTATGTACATTTTTGCCTAATCGAAGCATTTATTCACTGACGTTGCTCAATAACCAATTGGAAATTAGTTGAAGCTACGTCCAGTATTTACGAGCAATAAGTTAATGAAAAGAATCAGTCTTGAATGTATCCCTTTAAGAGTCGTATTATTATATATATATATATACAATACAAAAGAAAGACAAAGAAAAATACATCAAAGCAGTACTAAGTGCTTCAGTTGGTCGCACACCTCAAGGTGCAACAGAACCTACTAAAGCAAGCCACGCTCGCAGCATTATCACGAGCGATGGTGAGGCTAAGGCGTTGGAAAAGCCAAGCACCTTTACGGGTATCACCTGACACCCCAGTAAGGCGAGCTGCTCATGATGACAAGAACTTTGCGGTTACTAACCCGTGATTACTCGCTTTTTTTTTTTTTTTTTTTTGCAGCTGATGACGATTGAGATAGACTCTCATGTACCCCTATTGTAAATCGCAGTTAGTCACTTAGCTAGAATATAAATCGACTAGAACTTATAAGGAGAATTGGAGCAAGGATGTTTACAAACAATCGAAAAAATTCCATCTTAATATTTACGTGAAATTACCAAGTGTGATCATTGGTTCTCTAGCAGGATCTATATATGATTTTGTTGTTAAATTGCTTATACTCCTACAATACACAAAATATTTTAACTGTTTTAGACAATTCCCAATAATATTCAATTATGAAAATAAGATTTCTTAATCTTCGAATGACCGAGATTTCCGACCGAGTAAAATAGGTATCCCATAAATCTATATTCTAATAGCGAGGTTAATAATGTGGAAAATTATAATCATTTTTAACAGTAATTCCCCAAATACGTTTTGTTTAATTCCAGTCAGATATCATGTGCACTTACTCAGGATTAAATCACTTTTGAAACTTAGTGTAGATTGTAAACACTGTAAATATACCCAGTGAATGAAGATGAGGCTATTTATGTATTTTAATTACAATACGTATAACCGAAGATTATATAAACTGTAATATATAGACATGAATATTTTAATTGTCAATCTATGCCATATTAAGGCGGCGAGCTTCAGAATTGTTAGCATACCGGCAAAAATGCCTAGAGGTATTTTGTCCGTCTTTATGTTCCGTGTTCAAATTCTGCTGGGGTCGACTTCGCCTTTCAACTTTTCGGGGTCGATAAAATAAGTACCATTTGAGCATTGAGGTCGATTTAATCCGACTTGAAACCAATATACACCACACGTGTACATATATATTTCGAATAAGTAGTAAATATTGATTGTATCTGAGAAAGTACTTTTTGGCTTTATCACTACTCTCACCTTAACCCATTAACTGCCAAATTTTTTTATTCATATTTTTTGGTTTTACCAGGTGTCTTAGGAGTTAAAATAGTATATAGTATTTAAATTTTCCTCATATGTGAATTATTTTGGAGATAATGATAAATTTTTCAATAAGTCCCAAATGGAGAACGCTGAAAAAAAAGCATGTTTATCCTTTTCTGTTCAATTGCAATAATAAACATTTTAGTTTTTCTGAAACTATAGTATCAAATGCGAATGTGTATGAAATATGAATGAATGGGATAAATGGGAGATGCAAAACAATGTTTTCGAAACAGTCAATTTTGTAGTTCAAAAATTGCGATTTATGACAAAATGTCCTCTAGAATTAGCCATAGCTAGAGCTAATGGTGACAACTACAAATATTGTTAAAAACACCTCGAACAACCGGTGGTGAGACTTTTTTTTAGCAGACCCCCAAATGGGGTCATGGCACGCAATGGGTTCATATAATTTAAGATTAATCTCCCCCTCCCTAAATGCTCACGACACTAACGGAAATAGGGATTACTTACTTTGTGCTCAAAGCAGGTCATAAGTGATCCAAGAGTACAAGTCATTGACAAAAATGAATTAAGATACTTTGTGTGTAAATTGAGCGATTTTGAAACAACTAATATCGTGAGCTGTCTTTTCTGAGAGCAATAGACAAAAACAAAGGATAATCTTGCTAACAACAATTCTGCTCAGATAATAGGGTGTTTCATTTCCGCTCTCTTGAACTGAACTATGGAGAAGACCTCCAAGAGAGAGAAAGCAGCTGCTCGAACCAGATATTTTGCAGCATGTTACATGCGATCATTCCTCGTAAATATGATCGGCAGGAGAACTTTCTTGGTGCAATCTTATGGTCATTCATGACCGAAAGGGGGTCTCTGTACCTTATTTATATATATATATATATATGAAATGTGTGTGAGTTTACCTGTAAGGTACTTGGAATTCCTACACCAGTGGATTTTGAATTTTACCAAGTTTGAGTCGAAGAGCCGTAGGCAGGTAAGAGTTCATGTTAAATACTGCTTTCAATCCAATCTTAGCCTACACTACTGTGTGTGCATGAATTTAGAACTTGAAGAATATTGCAAATACTAAAATAACATTTTCTAGCATGCTACATATTGATAGAAGTATAATTGTGTAAGTGTTTTAAGAACACGAAAAATATTGACATATGTTAAATTCAAATTACGACAAACGTAAACAAACAAACGAAGTTTGCCTTTAGAAGCGTTGAGATGTCTTAGAAAGTTAAAGAAGTGATTTTTTAAATTCTCAATCGCAGAATAATGCTAATAATGTAGCTAGCCACCTACACTTTTCTGTGCAAAATAGGGGTAGTTTATCCTGTTCAGGCTATATTATTAGCATTATTCTGCGATTGAGAATTTTAAAAATCACTTCTTTAACTTATTAACATATATAATTTCTTAATCTTATAAATTTTATGGAATTATCTCCCTTGTGTTCTAAGTCATCGATGATAATTGGGACGTTTTTCCAAACGTTCCGGTATTTTCTTGGAGATATTTTCGGAAAGAGAAAAATTTATTCCCAATAATTATTGTAAATTTTATGCTAAAGTTATAATGATTTAATTTTTATATTTGAAATCAACTTTATATATTTGCGGTAGTATTTTCCAGGGGAGATAACTATCATGTGGTCTATTAACAAATCCTGTAAGACTACTATATATAAGTTGAATAGATTTATATTTTTGTATTGTGCAAGGCGGCGAGCTGGCAGAATCGTTAGCATGCCGGGCGAAATGCTTAGCGGTATTTCGTCTGCCACTACGTTCTGAGTTCAAATTCCGCCGAGGTCGACTTTGCCTTTCATCCTTTCGGTGTCGATAAATTAAGTACCAGTTACGCACTGGGGTCGATGTAATCGACTTAATCCCTTTGTCTGTCCTTGTTTGTCCCCTCGGATCTTTTTTAAAACGGGGGCCACATTTTTCATTAACGAAACACTTTGAAACTTGGAACACTGGTAGAATGTGTCATATAAAACATCTTTTTCTCTTAGTCTTCTTTAAAAAAAAGAAAT
>NC_069005.1:22379202-22380992 GCF_001194135.2 Octopus bimaculoides | reverse complement strand
CCCTAGGGTTGGGGTTAGGGTTAAAGCAAATTTAAAATGAAAAAAGCAAATAAAACGAAGGTATGGAGATTAAATACGCTTTACATCTATTAATCAGCCAAAGGAGTAAATGTAAACAACTGAATACTTGTCAGTGATTGGTTGAAATTATCGAAATAAGACAATTTTTTACATGAAATAAATTCGAATACAAAAATATTTTTCTGTTCTATAACACAAAATAGATAAGTATACGAAGTTTGAAAGTCTTTCGGTACCAAAAACACTACGTAAAACATTAATGAAAACTGTGGCCCCCGTTTTAAAATAGATCCGTACCCTCTATGTTTAGCTCCTTGTAGGCAATAAAGAAATAAGATTTATATTTTTGCATTCTCATAGAAGGCGACGCATTTTTAAACGTGCGCGTCTGAAGGTGTTGTGAGGAGATATAGGGCTATGGCATTGATGAACCTCTGAAGTTGACCTGCAATTATGTTATCAAAAGCAAATTCGATATCAACGAGGTTTGAACTCAGAACGCTAAGAAACATAATTAAATACTGCAAAATATAGGGAAAAAAACCCTTTTGTATTTGTTACTGTAATGGCATTCAACAATTAATAACGTTACTTCCCATTACACGTATACTGCACATGGTTGCTCTACCTGTTGGAAATAGCAGTCAAATTTCGGCGGAATTTTGGTTTAAGTACCCCATATAACACGGGAATTCAAACGATTAGGCAAAAATTTCTTTTCTCTCAAAAATTTAAACCTCTACAAATCCTAAAAGTTCCACTCTTTTTTGTCTTCCATATCTCTCTTCCCCTCTCTCTCTGCCCCTCTCTCTTCCCACCTCTCTCTCTCTCTCCCTCTCTCTCTCTCCCTCTCTCTCTCCCCCCTCTCTCTCCCTCCTCCTCTCTTTCTGTAACGTACACTCAGTTACTTCACAGAGAACGTTAAACCGAAGTTATCCGGAAAAAGCCGAATTACTCCTTTTCTCCAGTTTGGAGCAGACGATAATTTTCAAAAGAATTTCTCGTCTGTTAATTGCTCACCGTCATATCAATTTTACATGATCCTCGTATATTTCATGAAGATGTCTAAATTCAAGCATTGAAGGTGAAGTACCATATTCATTTCATTCAAAGATATTTATTTCTTCTTTAATACCTATAAATTTGTACTTAACGTGTTATCTATCCCGAGCCAAAAAGGGAGATTTTTTAATGAGGAAATCGGTGTTGTTCAGACTCTTTCCCGTCCAGTCTCTCACTCTGTTTATTTTCTCTGTGTCTCTGTCTCTATCTCACTCTCTTTCCCCACACACTTTTATACATAGACGCAACCAGCAAACGACTAAATCTAAATCATGACAGATGATAATTAATTAATATATATTCGTGTGTGTGTATGTACACTCACACACACACACACACACACACACACACACATGCAATGTACGAAAGTAGCAGACACATAAACACACACATATTGAGGATGAAAAGTTAAACTCTTTCCTTCCTTCTCTCCTTTTCATATTCTTTTCTATTTTCCTGTTTGCGACATTTTGTTACAATATCTTTCTTCTCAATTTGTCTTCCATATCTCTCTTCCCACCTCTCTCTCTCTCTCTCTCTCTCTCTCTCTCAGCTCTCTGTCTCTCTGTCTTCCCCTCTCTCTCTCCTCTCTGTCTCTCTGTCTTCTCCTCTCTCTCTGTCTCTCTGTCTTCAACCCTCTCTCTCTCTCTCTGTCTTCAACCCTCTCTCTCTCTCTCCTCTCTCTCTCTCTCTCCCCTCTCTCTCTC
>NC_069005.1:22368867-22378373 GCF_001194135.2 Octopus bimaculoides | reverse complement strand
TATATATATTCTTTTACTTGTTTCAGTCACTTGACTGCGGCCATGCTGGAGCACCGCCTTTTGTCGAGCAAATCGACCCCAGGACTTATTCCTTGTAAGCCTAGTACTTATTGACTCAGTTCACAACTGGCTCATTAATTATCTGAATGCTATTATATTAAGACAGGCAAGGGAAGAAAGGATTATCTATCTATCTATCTATCTATCTATCTATCTATATATGAGAATGTGTGTGTGTGTGTCTATTTGTGTGTGTCTGTTTGTCTGTCTGTCTGTCTGTCTATTAATCCGTAAAACTCGAGAACTACCCAACCCATTTCATTCAAATTTTACACATGCCTTACTTAGGGTTCATGCAGTGTCATGGGCCAAAAACCTTTTCAACTTCTTGCCTAATGCGAGCCCAGTGCAATCTCTTATCTCTTCCACTGTTTCAGTATTACGTGTCAAAAGTGCAACAATAACATCTCTCTATTGTAATGTCAGATACTTTCACTTTAAAAGTTTCAGTATTAATAGTGAAACTATCATCTCACATATATACAAGCATACATACATACATACATACATACATACATACATACATGTATGTATATATCTACAATATACATGTATGTATATATCTACAATATATATATATATATATATATATATATATATATATATAGAGAGAGAGAGAGAGAGAGAGAGAGATATGTATATGTATAGATCTACATGTATATGTATATATATGTATAGGTGTATATATATAGATGTATATATATACATGTATATATAATTCGGCAAAACATTTTTCAAGGCAGTCTCATATTTTGTTTGCCCATTCAATTGTATCTATCAATCTGTCTTTCTGTGTATATATAACACACACACACACACACACATGTATGTTTATGTGCATATTTATATCTATTATATAAAAGTCAATGTATTTATGAGTATTCGTGTGTTACTTATAGATTCGAAAACTACTGCACCGATCCTAATGAAATTTGGAACACAAAATCCAAGCCTAGGGAGTAGGGTAATGCTGTATGTTTCATACAATTTCATGGGCCAAAATTACTGAATGGATCCTTATGATATTTGGAACTTAGATTCAATGAATAAGGGTGGGTATAATGCAGTATGTTTGGTTTGAATTTGAGGTGGCTTAAAGGAGGCAGAACCCACCCTCATGAAAATTCATAAATTTCCGATGTTAATGAAATTTCAACCATAGGTAATTGACACATATCAAGAAGTATTCCCAAAGTTTCCACTTCTCATGATGATTCTATGACCCCACTAATGGGGGCCTTAACTCCCAAATTTTAGTCATTTTCTATGATCCAAAACTAGGTCAAAAGTACTGAATGGATCTTTATGAAATTTGGAAATTATATTCTATGCATAAGGACAGATGTAATGCAGTATATGTTTGAAAGTGAAGGGGCATAAATGAGGCCATAACTCCCATGAAAATTCATATATTTTTGCTGTTGTTGAAATTTTAACCATAGATATTAGACACAAATGAAGTAATATTTCTAAAATTTCAACTTCTTAGGAGTTAGTAAGACCCCTTAATGGAGGCTTAAACCCCACAATTTAGTCATTTTTCCTAAGCCAAGACGAATACAATTGTACTCTTGGAAGATGTAGAGTCACTCGAGCATACAAGATGAGCGTTATTTGTAATTCAATGGTAAAACAGTGTAAGAGTTTGCTTAGATTGTGGTTTCTGCAATGTGGTGCATAAATCTTCAAGTAAAGGAGAGGCGTCTTTGCCTCCACTAATTCAGTTGCAAAGTGTTATTTTGAGTAAAGTTATTTGGTTGCAGACCTCATTTGAGTATTTTTATTATCACTGGGTCAGAGATAGTCCCCAGATGGTAACATTGATTTCAAGGCCTTCCCGGATAAGCAATATCATGAGGTTTGGTAAAGGAAAACTTAAAACAAGATGTTAGCTGACAACTAAGAGGGTTGCCCACTAGCAGACCATTGATAATGAAACAGGGGAAGTCTTATCATGTAGTACTATAGTTAAATGTTTTAAACAATGTTGCTATATAGTAATCAGTTAAAGTTTAGGGCTATTCAGAGGGTTATTAAGAAGAATATTTTAACAAAAGGATAGAAATTTATGGATACTTTTGAGTATATACCAAACTTTTACCACGATAGAGGGAGGAAAAGAAATTATCCAGAAATAGTTTAATATTTATACATATTGTACACTTAAATACTAACTCATCAGATGGTATCTGTGAATATTGATTAATTGGTATATACTGGTATTAATAAAGGAGTATTGAGGTAAAAGAACATTCTAATTATATATTAATAAAATTATAATCTAAGCAATTTTTTTATAAGTAATGAATATACCAGTATAGCCTTATATAAACTAAGTATGAATTTATAGAGATACAAAGATTAGCTTAATTTTATGAAGAAATAAAGGCTAATTATAAAATAAAGAAATTAAATAAAATAATCAAGTAGAGCAGAAAACCATAGGAAAAGAATAAAATAGTCTAATTACTAATACTAAGGTAAAGTATATGTAGCTTATTAACACCAATAGAGAAGATTTATAGCAAAAGTATAATAATTCAAAATATATTAGACTAAAAATTATATATTTACATATTTAGCTAATATCAATAAAAGACTGACGTCCGGTATCGGCTAAAGGAATATTTAAGTTATAGAACATTCATATTTTATACTAATCTTTCTTTATATAAACTAAGGGTTATATTATAGGTTTAAGAAGTTATTTAATTAAATTCTATGTCTTTGTGCAGCTGAGGATTGCTTTGCATTTTAAATTGATGTAGTGATTGCTTTGTTCAATTAAATGGAGTTGCATGAAGCGATCGCACTGCATTACCTCTGGATATCCTTGTTGCTTATTTTGATATATATATGTATAGACACACATATAATATATACAAACCCTTATGTAAGTATGACGCTATATTCCTGGTAAAGCAGCTGCAGGAGAAGTACCTAACCAAAAGTAAACTCCTGTTCTTGGCTTTTGTTGACATGGAGTAAGCTTTTGATAGGTTCCCCCCACTCTCTATGTGGTGGTCAATGTAGAAATTAGGGATTATTGAGTGGTTGGTGAGGGCTGTACTATCAAAGTCTTAGTAAGTAGGAAAGCAGATAAGTCACAAATCCCTTCAGGTAGATGGCTCTACTTGATATGTAGAAAAGGCATATGTAGAAACTCCATAAGATGTACTTGATGCAAGCTATGGACACATAAGAGGTGCAGCAATATCAAATGAAGTTTAACAAGGAGAATAGTTTTTGTGTGTGGCAGATGCACAGGTACAATAAACACTACAAATGTAAAGAAAATAGACGCCATCAAATGCCAAGAGGAGTTACCTAGTCAGCAGTGGAGGTGGATGCCGTGAGAGCGTAACTGCTAGAATAAGAATAAGCTAGGCAAAGTTCAGATAGCTTCTACCTCTGTTGGTAACAAAAGGCCTCCCCCTAAGAATGAAAGGTAGACTGTATATTGCCTGTGTGCGAACAGCCATGCTCCATGGCAGTGAAACATGCACTGTGATGACAGGGGACATGCGAAGGCTTGAAAGAAATGCTTCACTGGATGTGCAATGTCAGTCCACATGAGCGTAAGTGTCTTGAGAGAAAAACTGGGCATAAGAGGCATCAGATGTGTGCAAGAGAGACGAATGCGCTGGTATGGTCATTTGATGTGTACGGACGAGAACAGCTGTGTAAAGAAGTGCCGATCACTAATCATAGAGGGAACCTTTGGAAGAGGTAGACCCTGGAAGACATGGGACGAGGTGGTGAAACATGATCTTCGAATATTGGGCCTCAACGAAGCGAAGACAAGTGACCGAGAACTTGGCGATATGCTGTGCTTGAGAAGGCTCATCAAGCCAAGTGAAACCGTAGTTGTGGCTGTTGTCAGTGTCATGTAAATGGTACCCGTGCTGGTGGCACGTAGAAAGCACTTATTATACTCTTGGAGTGGTTGGCGTTAGGAAGGGCATCCAGCCATAGAAACCATGCCAAATCAGACTGGTACCTGGTGCAGCTCTCCGGCTTACCAGTTCCAGTTAAACTGTCTAACCCATGCCAGCATGGAAAGCTGACGTTAAAGGATGATGGTGATGATGATAATGATCACACACACACACACACACCATGTACGAGTATACGTAAACGTTTGCAACGATGATGTATAAAAAACATACACATATACGCACACAAAACGAGTGTATATATGTACGTGCGACGCAAGTGTAATCTAATACGAAAATAATATAATTACTCTCCCTAAACACAGCAAAAATTTGTTTCAAACGAATTCACATAATCTTGCAAACCAAATGCAAAAACGAAGTAAAGGTGTAATATTTGATAAGATAATATTGCGTTGTAAGGGAAATAACTAGTAATTGTAATCGACTACTAAAATTAGCAGAGTTACTTCCCTTACAATAACTGTAATATCCATGCGCCGGTATATGAGGATGCTTCTACAGGATCGCTCGACTTGCTAGAAACACACAGAGAGATATCCCTTCTATCACACCTTATTCTCTGCAAGGGAGAGAAAGGGGAAATGTAGTGACTGTGTGGTAAGAAGCTTGCTTCCCAACTACATGGTTCCGGGTTCAGTCCCACTGCGTAGCATCTTGGGCAAGTGTCTTCTACTATAGCCTCGGGCCAACCAAAACCTTGTCAGTGGATTTTGTAAACGGAAGCTGAACGGCTCGTTGTGTGTGTGTGTGTAGGTAAGTATATATGTTTGTGTGTGTGTGTCTTTCTTTGTTTGTCCCCTCGCCACCGCTTGACAACAGGTGTTCACATGTTTACATTCCTGTAACTTAGCGTTTCGGTAAAAAGTAACAAAAATGAGTACTGGGGTAGATTTATTTAGAGAGTGAGAGTGAGAGTGGGAGAGAGAGAGTGAGAGACAGAGATATGAGGTCAAGGTACAAGGTAAAGGAGAGAGACAGAATAGAGGAGAAAATGTGGATGTGTAGGCAAGTGCATTAGAGGGAGAATAGTTTAACAAATGATTAAAAATTGGGATTGAGGTGAACGTGGAGAATATCATTTCAGCAGAGGATGAGGGTGTAAAGGAAGGAAATAGAATTCAACAGAAGATTGATAGAAGAATGGGTGATGAATTGTTGAGGAAGGCTTGATAGAACCTCAATTCTGCTGAAATGGACGGGTCATTTCAAGCACGGCATATCACCATTCATCTCACTACCCCATCATCTCAGCTCAGTGTTTTGAGATTGGCCTTCAGTATTTTGTCCCATGTCTTCCTGGATCTCCTTCTATGAGTTCTACCCACTTTAAGTGACTGGCACTTCTGTATGCATTTGTCTTCATGTGGCCAAACCAGTGCAGTCTTCTCTCTCACATACTGCATCTAATTCCTCCAATACTCAACTTTTCTCTCAGTACACAAACACTCTGTCATACATGTACACTGACATTGCACATCCTGTGGATCCTACTAGCTTCATTTTTCTCTAGCCCATGCATGTCTTCTGCATTCAGAGCCTAAATCTCACTACCATGTAGAATTGCTGTTTGTATACATGCATCATACAATCTTCCTTTTGCTCAGAGAGAGAGAAAGACCTTTAGTTTACTCTTTTACTCTTTTACTTGTTTCAGTCTTTTAACTGCGGCCATGCTGGAGCACCGCCTTTAGTCGAGCAAATCGACCTCAGGACTTATTCTTTTAGAAGCCTAGTACTTATTCTATCGGTCTCTTTTGCCGAACCGCTAAGTTACGGGGACATAAACACACCAGCATCGGTTGTCAAGCGATGTTGGGGGGACAAACACAGACACACAAACACATACATACATACATATATATATATACATATATACGACGGGCTTCTTTCAGTTTCCGTCTACCAAATCTACTCACAAGGCTTTGGTCGGCCCGAGGCTATAGTAGAAGACACTTGCCCAAGATGCCACGCAGTGGGACTGAACCCGGGACCATGTGGTTGGTAAGCAAGCTACTTACCACACAGCCACTCCTACGTCAACAAAAGTAAAAGCTCAATAAATATTCTCCATTCTATTCTTATTCTAACAATTACACTTTCTGTGCTTCCTCCTCCACTGCCTTTTAGGTTCCTTAAGTAACAGAAATTATCCTCTACCTTTAAAGAGCCTCCAGGACATTTGAGGAAATTGATTTCTTGGGAATCTGTAGTTTTTATGGCTCCTGTGCATCTTCCACATACAAACACTGCCTTCTCTGATAATCTTCCTATTATTCCACTGCTCCTCTTGTGTGTCCATAGCTTGCACTGGGCACATAATATGGAATTTCTGCCTACACCTTTCCCACATATTGAGCAAGGCCATTTACCTGATGGGGGAAGGGTCCTGTCCATTTTCTTACTTAGTGGAACCTTAGTCTTTGCTAAGTTAACCTTAAGGCCCTTTGATTTCAGGTTTTGCTTACACACCTGAAATTTCTTTTCTAGTTCTGTTACAGAATCTGCTAAAAGAGCAAGATCGTCAGTATATAGCAGTTCCCAGGGGCAGCCAGTTTTGAATTCCTCTGTTATAACCCAGAGGACGATGCTGAATAGGAGGGGACTGAGAACCCAGCTCTGATGAATGCCTACCTGTACACTAAATTCATCACTATAGTCATAGTTAACCTTCACCTTACTGACAAAACCTCTGCACGTGGCTTGTATAGCTTCTACAAGCCATTCATCTATCCCTAGATTCCTCAGAGTCCACCATATCATACAGTGGAGTACTCTCTCAAAGGTTTTCTCCATGTCAACAAATGCCAAGTACAATGGTTTACTCTGAGTCAAATACTTTTCCTGCAGTTGTCTGACTATAAAGATAATGTCAGTGCTGCTTCTCCCTGGCACAAAGTTAAACAACATTTCATCTAATCTGATTCTGTTCCTAATTAATTGGGCTATAGCTCTTTCTATAACTTTCATGACATGGTCCAGCAACTTGATGCCTCTATAATTACTTCTATCGTAAGCATCTCCCTTACCCTTGTAGCAGTTGACTGGGGATGACACCTTGATGAATAATCTGACTAACAATATGGGTGACTAGACCATATCCTACTTTGCCAGACATTTTAAGCATCTCAGCAGTAACTCCCGATAGACCAGGGGCTTTCCCTGTCTTCATATCCTTAGTTGCCTTATCTATTATACTGCTGTCAACATGAATAGCTGATCCCTCTGTTGGGTTCACATAGGGGAGATTCCCCCTCTCCCACTCATTCTCCTCATTTAATCGCCTTTCACAGTGGCACTTCCAAACTTCTTTCTTTTCAGAGTTACTGAGTGCAAACATATTATTCATACATATACAATTCTGTCTCACATCTTGATTCTGTCCAGCACAACTGTCTCACAATCTGCAACACCTCATCTTCATGCTGTATGATATTGGCAAACCTCTTCATGCTGGTCTTCAAGCAGTAAGATATTTGCAAACCTCATCCTTTCTGCTTCTGCCCTTGCTAGATGCACCTGTCACCTAGCTTCCTCTTGGCTACCCAATACAAATCTTTGCTGCTTCCATCTCTCCAGTCTTTCCAAGCCTGTCTCTTCATTTGTAAGGCTCTATCTACTTCATTGTTTCACCACCAGGTCACTCTCCATCTAGTAGGACGTTGCCTTAGCCACGGATTTGGTCTGCAGCCTTCAGAAGGTCGTCTTGTAAGAACTTCCAGGCATCCTCTACATTATGCATCATAACCTGCTCCTCTTTCTCATCGAATACTTTAATCAGAATATCTCTAAACCTCTGACTGTTTGATGGGTCTTTGATCTTCCATAACTTTCTTTTCCAGACTGACTTGCATCTGTGTCCATCCAGCTCTAAGTCTGAAGTCACTTTCCACTAACTTATGTTGAGTTGTACATTCCTCACTGGGAAAGGATTTGCATTTATAAATATCTGTCTATTCCCGTTTCTTGTTAGAGTGCCCATCAGGTTGATAAGTAATTAGACGGCTGGCTCATTTCCTGAAGTTAGTGTTGCAAACCAATAAATCATTTGCATCACAGAACTCCAGGAGCCTTGTTCCCTCCTCATTTCTAGTGCCAAAGCCAAAACCACCATGTACACGATAAAATCCATTGGTGTGTTGCCCAACATGACCGTTGAAGTTGCTACACACACACACATACACACACACACACACATATATATATATATATATATATATATATATGTATATATCTTTATATATGAAGGGGTGCTGAAAAGTTCCTGGCTTTAAGGGTATCATGAAAGGCCTGGCTGGAGGCTTAACCTTCCAACTTCTTTTACAGGGCTTAGAAAAACTGAAAGACCACTGAAATAAGTGTGTGAATCTGAGAGGGGAATATGTTGAATAAAATCTTAATTAACTGATCCTCCTGTATTTTCTTTTACCCAAAGACAGGAACTTTTCAGCACCCCCTTGAATATATACAATTACATGTGTAAATATCTATACATATACACACACATTCACTCACTCATTATTCAATATATACACAGTAATCCTTCACCATATCGCCATTTATTATTTAAGCTTATGTCAATTCATTCATGGTATTGTTTTGCATTTATAATAAAATAAACATATGCAATAAAAGTGATAAAAAAAAAAACATATAGTACAATAAGTTTCTACTTCGTGAATTATCACCTGTTGCAGGTTTTTTTTTAATGCAACACCTGTGATAGTTGAGGGATTACTGTGTATGTATATATATATATATATATATATATATTTATACAAAAGGATGCATACATCTTTTTTAAAAATGAAACATATTGTCATCAAGTAATGACAAATAAATAAATGACAATTTTTTTCACATATTTTTGAAAATAATTTATTATCATTATTATTATCATTATCTCTGTACCTCTCTTATTTGAAAGTCTTTGGTTTGATTTCATGTTTTGTTTTTTTATACTTTTAGTTTATTATTGAAATTCAATAAATAAATATATGAATTAGTAAACAGTATACGGAGATAAATATCTCTTCTCTCTCTCTCTCTTCTTGAATAATAATCATTACAGTATTATCAATAAAGTGGTTATAAATTATAAACAAACATACAAAACAAAGGCTATACTGATTTTTATACCATATATATATATATATATCGTTTTCGTGCAGGTGACACGTAAAAGCACCCACTACACTCTCTGAGTGGTTGGCGTTAGGAAGGGCATCCAGCTGTAGAAACTCTGCCAAATTAGATTGGAGCCTGGTGTTGCCATCCGGTTTCACCAGTCCTCAGTCAAATCGTCCAACCCATGCTAGCATGGAAAGCGGACGTTAAACGATGATGATGATGATATATATACATATATACATTATATATATATACACACATACATATATATATATATACACATACATATATTATATGTATACATACATATATATATACATTTATGTATACATATATAAATATGTATACATGTATATATAT
>NC_069005.1:22355411-22367703 GCF_001194135.2 Octopus bimaculoides | reverse complement strand
ACATATACATACATATATATATACATATACATACATATATATATACATATACATACATATATATATACATATACATACATATATATATACATATACATACATATACATATACATACATATATATATACATATACATACATATATATACATATATATACATATACATACACATATACATACATACATATATACATACATACATATATACATACATACATATATACATACATATATACATACATATATACATACATACATATATACATACATATATACATACATACATACATACATATATACATACATACATACATATATACATACATACATATATACATACATACATACATACACACATACATACATACATATACATACATAAACAATAAATTAAATAGAGATGCAATTGGCAATCCAATAATATAAGATAACATAAACAATTATTCAATAACCAATAACTGTTTCTGTTATATATAATATTCGTAGTATATTATAATATAAATAAATTATTGGATTGTCAATTGTACCTCTCTATTTAATTTGCTTGTAATTTGAATGGTAGCCATATTTATGTGGTATTCAACTGATGTACAGTTGAACTGGATGTTTTACACACCCCTTTGAAGTAATTTTTTTTACTTCGTTTCTTACTTTTTAGATATATACATATATATAAATGGGTAATACATACATATATATATATATATATATATTTGTTTTTTCTGTCCATGTTCATGCCACTGGCTGCTCTAAATTATTTTTCTTAGCTCATTTGGTTTAAATTATTGCTAAGGACCCTACAATATGTTTCCTGCTCGTTTTGTTTTTGTCTTAGTATCTCCAGAGACAAATGGCATGTCAGTTTCAGAGAATTTTTGAGATTTTTTTTCCCCTCTTCCTATTTGGAGTTGGTCACAATCATCATAAGGAATTAGTTTACTCTTCTCTCAATGGGAAGAAAATTTTCAATAATTCAAGAACATATCTTGTAATGTATCTAATATACCTTTGTCTTTATTGTGTGTGTATATAAGCCTAATTTGGAAGAGGCCGGAAGTTATTAGCAGAAGAGGGTAAAGGATTATAGGTGATTAAATAGATCCCAGTACTTAGCTGGGAATTATTACATAAACCCTATAATGAAAGATGACAAACAAAGAATTGGGTTTGGTCGGATTTGAACTCAGAATGTAAGATCTGTTAGTAAATAATTATTATAGCTTTTATTAATTACCATTGAATTATTAGATTTATTTGTTGTTTTTCTTGTTGGGCATGGCTGCATGTGAAGAAGCTCACTTTCCAGCCCCATGGTTCCAAGTTCATGGTACCTTGGGCAAGTGTCTTCTACTATAGCCTCAGGCTGACCAAATCATTGAGTGGATTTGGTAGACAGAAACTGAATGAAGCCCATCATATATGTGTAAGTGTTTGTGTCACCCACCACCACTTGGCAATTGGCATTAGTGTGTTTATGTACTCATAACTTAACAACTCAACAAAAGAGACCAATAGAATAATTACCAGGCTTAAAAAAAAAGTAAAGAAAAAATACTGGTGTTCATTCATTTGGCTAAAAACTCATGGCAGTGCCCCAGCATGGCTGCAGTCTAATGACTGAAACAAGTAAAAGCCATAATTTATCTGAGAGCAAGATTGTTCATTGAGCTGTTGAATTTGTGTGTATATGTGTGTCACTATGGACGTGCCAAATGTTTATACACACATGAATGTGCTAGTATTCTCGTATATTTGTATATATAAACAAGATTGTGTACATGGATGATGTTAAGCATTTTTCCAGATGACCTATCTTCTGAAACGTTCCAATCATCTGCTTTAATGACTTTACCAGATGATGGTTATATTATGTTAGCAGAAGATGAATCTTTAACATTAAAATTGCTGGAAAAAAAAAAAAAGTTCAACATTTTCCTTTCCTGTCAAGAATGTGTCATTTATATGGATATATTTAGCCACACGCTCAACAGGCCTCTGCAGTTTCTGTTAATCAAATTTCTCACATATAGTTTTGACTAGCCTGAACTACAGGAGAAAGCACTTTGCCCAAGGTGCTGTATTTTCGAAGAATTGAACCTAGAGCTACATATCTGTGAAGCCAATTTCTTAACTACAGCTGTACCTATCTTAACCCTATTGCATTCAGATTATTCTATCAAATGTAAAGCTTATCTTTTCATACTGTTTTGAATTAATCAAGTATTACCTCATAGCTCTGAGGTTTTGATAATAGGATTGTTTATTTTTAAAATGACATTGTAGCATAGGTCTGTGAGGTCAGATTTGACTGGTTTGAACATAAAACAGTATTTGAGTGAGATATGGCTGATTTAAACAGTTGTAAGAGTTTAAAAATGGAGGAAGCATACCACACATCATGCCATCCATGAAAAATGAATATATGGAAAAATGATAAAAATATATAAATCAAACGAAATAACCGATGGCGTGTGTGTATATGCATGGTTGAAACTGTCTAATTTAACAGCAGATGGATTGGTTCCTGTGAAATTAGTTAAAGGGTTTTGTTTTTTTAAGAAAGTACCATACATAAGCAGGCAAACTTGTTAGAAGTGGGTGGTTTACTAGAGTCTTAAAAGAGAAAAGGTCACTGGTTCACATTCCAACACCAAAGAGGTTTCCAGGCAAGAAGATATGTAGTGTAACTTCTTTTGGTTCTTAGGCCTGTCCTACTAAGCCACACATAGGTGACACAATGCTGCACTGGCGGGGGAGATTATGCTCAGTTACCATTGTAAGCACTTTTTAATAGATAAGTATCTTGTTGGTTTCCTCTTAAGGGCAGCAGTATGTCTAGATAAGAGATACTGTGGCAGTAGAGGAGAGGTGAACCCTTCCCCCTCTCTACCTTACTTTCTTCTTTGAATCTCAATGTGCCAATTCATTATTTTAGCCACAGGTCAAATCTAATTGAGCTGATCTTATAATCAAAATTGTTCCTGCCATGACCATCCTGTCTTTACATGGCTATGTAGGATGACTGTGTTATTTAATGAGTTATAGCCATGTTGGTTTCCCGACCACATGGTTTTGGGTTCTGTCGCACTGCTTGGCACCTTGGGCAAGTGTCTTCTACAAGAGCTCTGCTTTGAACAAAGCCTTGTGAGTGATAGAAACTGAAAACAGCCCATTGCATGCGTGCATATGTACACACATACCATCATCATGCGTATAAGTTCAAGAGGTATTTGGTCACTATTTCTAGCAGGTCAAGCAAGCACAGAAAAAGCATCTCACATTGACTCATGACATCTACAGGGCAGTGTGATGTGGTGGTTTTAGGTACACTAAGATCAATTGACTGAAGCTTTTGAAAAATTTAGATGATGTAAATGGGTAAAGATCTGATTTTTAAAAAGCCAACTAGAAATTTAAAAAAAAACGCAGTTGTTGGATACCAATTTCACAAGGAGAAAAAAAAAAAGAACTTAAAGAATTGGCGTAAAAAAAAAAAAATTCATTTAACCCTTTAGCATTCAGATTACCCTGTCAAATGTAATGCTTATTTATTCACATAGTTTTGAATTAATCATCTTATCTTGGAGCTATGAGATTTCAATGATGTGATTATTTATTTTGAAAATGATATTATAGAGCAAATATCAGAAGCCCAATATGGTCAGGTTAAATGCTAAAGGGTTGAAGGGTACTTATAAAATACTGATTTATACAATAGCTTGATTTTTTACTATAAGTTGTTCTTGCAACAAAAAAAAAAAAAAGAAGAGAGAGAGAGAGAGAAGAGAAAATGTCACCAAGTGTTATGTGAAAGAAGGGCCATGCATCATATGGTCGTGTTGGTTTATAGCTTTTTTTTTTTTTCCTTGAAGTTATGAAATGAATAAAGTTTCTTTTTATTTTATTTTGTTTTCAGTCATAACTGTTTAAAAAGGACATTTTTTTGGTCTAACTGTAGTTTCAAGTTGCTTTGTTCTGTTTGTTTCTGCTTCAACAAACATTGTTAAGTTATATATTTCAGTTTTTTTATTTTATTTAATTTTGTTTGATTAGAGTAAATTTTGCATGTATTTGCCTGGCCACATGAATAGGTGCCCTTTTTTTTTCTTTTTACTATTTAAACTCTTTACCAGTTGTCTGTCTATATTGATTTTGTACATGTGTATGATTGATCAAAGCTGGAAAGGGTTTTTCACTTTTGTTCAAAGTATTAAAAAAAAAAAAATGAAGCTATAACTTAAAAAGGGATAAAAACTTAAGCAATTTCAGTAAGATTCTAAAAAAAATCTCAAAATAAGATAACAAGAGCACTGAAACAAATAAAATGTTAATTTTAATATATACATATACACATATGTACACACATATACACGTATATGGGTATATATATACATACATATATAAATATACATACAAGTATATATACATGCACACACACACACGCACACGCACGCACGCACACAAAGCTTTTTATTGTTTCATATAAAATTTTAAGAATTAAAAAATATTTTAAAAATCATTTTGAAAACCCCTCTCAAGAGACATACATATATATTGCGTACAAAAAAAAAAATGAAAAGCATTGAACAAATGAACACTGAAACAAAACAAAAGGGAAAATATTTGAAGTATTTGCTATTTTCTTGTTTGTATATTAAGATGATGATGATGATGATGATGGTGACAGCCATGGTTCTGGGGGTGGGGTGGGTGGTTGTGATATTCATATTAATAAATAACATTATCAAGGTAGTGAGCTGATAGAATCATTAGAGCAACAGACAAAATGCCATATAGTATTTCCTCTAGCTCTTTGAGTTTAGAGTTCTAATCCTGCTGAGGTCAACTTTGACTTTCATCCCTCTGGGACAACAAAATTAATCTTTAGCACACTGTAGATGCATCATGTTACTGTGTGAATTTTCTTCCCTCTCACCGAGACACAATGCACCTGCAGCTATTGAGGTGAAAACTTGTACAGTGCCATAATTTGCCTAAGCATGATAAAAGTTTAAAGGGTAAAGGTAAAGACCCACCTTGGTCATGAATGACCATGGGATTGCACCTAGAAAGTTCCCTTCAAAGCATAAGTCTGGGCAAGGTTGTTTAGGGAAGACCAGCAGTCACACATGCATACCAGCCTCTCCTCTGCATGCCACTGATATTATCCAAGGGCTGATACAGCTTGGCACCAGTGACATTGCAACTCATTTCTATAACTGGGGAAACTGGAGAAATGTAAAATAAAGTGTCTTGCTCAAGAACACAACACAGCCTGGCCTAGGAATCAAACTCACTACCTCATGATTGTGAGCCTTATGCTCTAACTACTGAGCCATGCACCTTCTAAAAGTTAAGTACCAGGCAAGTACTGGAGTCAATATAATTAACTTTTCCCCTCCCCTTAAAAATTGCTCGCCTGTGCCAATATTAAAATTATCATTATTACTAATTTGTCACAATGTCACAAATCTCAGGGAAGCAGAATGTGGAGTATAAAATTGATTGTATTGATTCTAGTAGTTGACTGATACCCCTGCCTCCAAATGAAAAAGCAAAGTTCCTATTTCATATCTTGCTATAGGGTGGGTTGGTAAAATAAAGTACCAATTATATAATGGTATCAGGCATGTTGCTTTGTACTAATGTCAGAAACATTATTACTATCAAGTTCTGCTGGGGTCAACTTTGCCTTTCATCCTTTCGAAGTTGATATAAAAAAAACATCAGTTGAGTTCTGGGTTCAATGTAATCAATTTACTCCCTTTCCTGAAAATGCTACACTTGTGCCAATATTTGAAGCCATTATTATTTCTTATTAAAATGGTAATCTGATGGAGTTGTTAGGGTATTGGAAGAAATTCTTTGTAATATTTCTCCTGGTTCTACATTCAGAGTTCAAATCCATCTGAGGCCAACTTTGCTTTCCATGCTACCAGTCTCAAAAAAGTGAAGTACTAGAGTTGTCATCCTCTCACCTCAGAATTCCTGTCCTTGTGTCTAAATCAGAAACCATTTATTATTATTAAGGCAGCAAGCTGGCAAAATTGTTTGAGCTTTGGAAAGTGCTTTGCAATTTTGCCTTCTTTCCACCCTTCATCAATAAACTAAAGTACCAGTCAAGTACTAGGGTCAATGCTATTGATTAAACCACATATCTTCTGAATTACCAGCCTTGTACCAAAATCAAAAATATTTATTATAAAGAAATATTTTGCTTTAGCAGCATCAGATAGTTGTTGAATAATGCATGTGTGTGTGTGTGTGTGTGCATGTGTAAATGAGAATGTGAGTTTGTGCATAATTTCATTTAGCTTCTGCTTTCCATGCTGGTATGGGTTTGATGGTTTGACAGAAAATAGTACTCCGGAGAACTGTGTGAGGTTCCAATCTAATTTGGCATGGTTTCTATGACTGGATGTCCTTCCCAATGCCAACCACTCCAAAAGTGTAATGGGTACTTTTATGTGCTACCAGCACAGGTTCCAGTTATGTGACACCAGCATTGGACTTTGGCTTGACAAGTCTTCTCTAGCATGGCAGACTTGACAAATCTTCTCAAGCATAGCATATTACCTTGGTCACTTATCATTGCCTCTGTGAGGTCCATCCTTCGAAAGGTGCTTTTTATGTACCACTGGCATGGATGCCTGTTATGTGAAACCAGCATAGCTAATATATTTGGTATTTTTAATAATTTCCACAACTCCTCAGGTATTACATCTAGATGATGATTATGATAATGTTTTCCATTGTGCTTTATGACAACTGAATAGTTCTCAATTGTACAGAGGCTACTGTGTGTGTGTGTGTGTGTGGGGGGGGTGATTTTAGGTGATAAATCAACTTTAACCTCAGTACATTTCTGGTACTACATTTTAATCAACTCCAGTAAGACTCTCCAACCACATTCTATCATACCCAAAACCATTCTAATACCCCTAATATTTTTAGCAATGAACACAAAGCCACAAATATTTGGGGGGATTGTATAATCGATTAGATGGGCTCCAGGTATTTGACTGGTACTTATTTTTTTACCATCTCCAAGAATGACAAAGAGCAATGTTGAGCCAAGTAGTATTTGAAACCTGAAACCCCAGTGCTTCTGCTCTTTTGTTTCATTAGTAGAAGACCTGAAACCCCATCATAGAACGTTTGCATGATGTATATAATTAAGGTACAGAAAAATCTGCTGTACTCTAGAATGTAAAGATCAAATACTAAGAATGTTAAGATCCAGAACAAATGCCACAAAATATTTTGTTTGATACTCTAAAAATTCTACTTGCCCATAAGCTCTCAGAGGGAATTTTGATTGATCAACCTAAAAAGGCTGAAAAACGAAGTTAATCCAAATCTTTCATAACTCCATTCATAGCTAATATGCTTTATAAGAACATCAAATCAATAACCTAGTATTTGATTGGTATTTTTTAGTTTGATCAACAGCAGAAGAATGAAAGGAAAACATGATCTTGGCAAGATTGAACTTGGAAAATAAATAGCCAGAACAAATGCTGTAGAGCTTTTTGTGTAATATGTGAACAAAACATGGCCAATCCATTGCTCTAGACCAGGGTTCAGCGAAGCAAGGTAAATTACCCCAAGAGGAGTAAAAATGAAATTCTTGGGGGGTAATTAAGACTCATAAGTAAAATTATATAAAAAAAAAAACCATGTTCCTTGTTACCACAGGAATTTTTCTTCTGGCAGCACTGCATCTGTCCAATATAATGGACATGTAAATAAATTCAATAAAATAGATTCAATAAATCTTTTGAATTCAAAGAAGTTACGATTCTCTTCTTTTCAAATCGAGTGGGTAATGTCAGCATAAATAAATATTTTTTGGGGCAATTGGTTAAAAAGGCTCCCCAACCCTGTTCTAGACTCACTTTATTCCACCAACTTTGGAAGGATGGAAGGCAAATGTAACTTCATGAGGATTTGAACTTAGAATGGAAAGAGCAACAGCATACACTGTATTTTGTGCTTTGCTACCCCGTTTAAAATGACAAAACTAAATATTTCTTAATTCATCTAGCTTGACTCTCTGCTTTCCCTGCCACAACACCACAGACATGAGGATGAATAATAATTTCTGACATAACCAGAAGGTTAGAAATCTGGGGTTAGGAAGAATTAGTTGATTAAATTGATCCCAGTATCTGACTGCTGATTTATTTTATGGACCTTTGAAGAACAAAAGGTATAAAGTTAACCTTGCCATGGCAGGATTTTAACACAGAAGATACAGAGCTATGAGATACAAAGGATTTTGTCAAATACTCTTATGATTCTACCGATCCACTCCTAATCTAGGCTTAAGGCCACAAGTTTTTTTTTTTGTTTTTGTTTTTTGAAGAATTGTAGAAAAACTGATTACATAAAGCCCAGAATTTGAAGAATACACACACAAGGATATATTACTGAAACTCACACTTTGAGCCTGCTCTAGAAGGATGACCACATGATAGAATTACAATCCAGAACATTAAATTATAAAGATAACATTTATCAAACACTTTGTTCTGACACAATCGCTCCGCCAAATACTCCTGCCCTAGAGATGAAGGTGGTGGTGATGATGATGATGATGATGATAATAATCCTAATTTTGGTAACACATTAGATCTTTAAAAATGTGACAAAAAGCCACAATTGCGGTCCTGTAGCAATGGAAGGACATTGTCAGTTGGTAAGGATTATAAACAGACCGGTTCAAATACTAGATATTGCACCCACCCGTATTATTTTCATATAGGGATATTACATTATATATATATATATATGAATATGTGTAAAAAAAAAATTATAATTTTCAACTCATAATTTTGCCACATGTTGTATACTGAATCTTCAGTATACTTTACAACTTGTATATTTTCATCCTGCTATATATATATATATATATATATAGGAGACACACACATCTATGCAAGAGAGAGTGTGTGTGTGTGTGTGTGTGTGTGTGTGTGTGTGTGTGTGTGTGTGTGTGTGTGTGTGTGTGTGTGTGTGTGTATATATGCACGAGTGTGTGTATGTATACACACACACACACACACACACACACACACACACTCTTTTTTCATGTTACAGTTATTACACACACACATTTATGTGACAATTATCATACACGGATATTCTTTACTCTTTTACTAAGAGTAGTAGTTGCTAGGTGGTAGTAACAGTAGATTACATAAACATACCACATATGTTAGCTAATAGGTTACACAAAATTTACAAATAATTTTCATACATACATTTAATATGTTTAATATAGGGATACATTCTATAGTGTAACTTATCCACATTACATGCATACAGCACAAATGTAAGTATATATATCACATACAAATATGCACAAGGTTATATTAGTGTGTGTATGTGTGTGTGTATGTATGCACATATATGGTTATTTATATGCGACTATGTGTGTCTATATACAGATGTGCGTATGCATGTACATGTGTATGTGTACATGGGTTTGTATGTGTGTGTTTATATATATATATATATATATATACACACACACACACACACATTCATATATACATGTACAAAAGTATCTATATACATGTAGATATATATACACTTAAATATGTGTGTGTCTATATATTTCTATATACAAGTTTTTATATATTCGTATACTCATTTTTCTATGTATGTGCTACTTTTTATGCACATATGTAACAAAATATACACATAAAAATACAGAAAAGGAAATGCATTTTTCCAAAATTTCAACACTCATTATTTGACTATGCTGTGCTATGATAGTTCACTGCTGTATTGCATTGTGACTATACAATTTTGCTTGTAGTCTTGTAGTGAGTTTTTGTGTTGGCTCCTCTTCTTTGTTTTTTTTTTTCACCTCCTCCTTTTGTCTCATTCTTCCTTCAGTCATCATCATTGCCATCATTGTGATGCATGCATTATCTTTGTCTTCGATTGATTTGTATTCTAAATGGATGAGGCATGTTGGTGATGCCAAACACCCCTTTCAGAGGTGGCAACTCATCACCAGCTGCACATGTGAAAGTGAACTGTTGTAACATTCCAGACAGGAAAAGGAACAGCTCTGACTTGGCCAGTGGTTCTCCGAGACAGCTTCGTTTACCTACAAAGAGCACAAAGATAACATTGTTGTTATTAAAAAAAATCATTATACCTATTATACATCATCATCATCATCATCGTCGTCGTTTAACGTCCGCTTTCCATGCTAGCATGGGTTGGACGATTTGACTGAGGACTGGGGGACAGGAGGCGACACCAGGCTCCAATCTGATTTGGCAGAGTTTCTACAGCTGGATGCCCTTCCTAATGCCAACCACTCCAAGAGTGTATTGGGTGCTTTTACGTGCCACCGGCACGAAGGCCAGTCAGGCGGGTACTGGCAACGGCCACGCTCGAAATGGTGTATTTTACGTGCCACCTGCACAGGGCCAGTCCATCGGCACTGGCAACGATCTCGCTCGAATGTCTTTTCACGTGCCACTGGCACAAGTGCCAGGAAGGCAACGTTGGTAACGATCCACGGCCATGCTCATTAAGGTGGCAAGCCTGCAGAAATGTTAGCATGCAGGGCAAAATGCTTAGTGGCATTTTGTCAAGCCTTACATTCTGAGTTCATATTCTGCTGAGATCAACTTTGCCTTTCATCTTTTCAGGGTCGATGAAATATGCACTGGGGTTGATGTAATCAACTAGCCCCTCCCCACAAAATTCAGGACTTGTGACTATAGTAGAAGAGATTATTATTAATGTTATTATTTCAACATAGGTTTTTAACTTGATGTGTGTTTAACACCTCAATATTTGACTGTGATGGTGTTTAACCATGCTATATTTTGGTAGTACACTGTTGTATTGTATTGTGACTGAGCAGCTTTGTTTGTAGTCTTCTAGCAAGTTTTTGTGTTCGTTCCTCCTCTTCCTTTTGTTTATCATTATAGCAAATATTCTGCTCACTACCACAGATTTGGATGTTGGTTGTTTGATCTTAACCACTTGAGCATGTCCCTTAGTGTCTGACAATATGTGCATCTCTGGTCATGAGCAGAAGTAATGGGGGAGCATCATAACCATGTGTTGAGAGGGATTCTTTGGGGATTTGAGAGTGTAACAAAAGCAAAGTTTGAAGAAAATATTAGTCATTTTTTTCATACTTTCTAGGGGTAAGCAAATAGCAAATAACAGTTGCTACCCAAGGACAAAAATTGTTACACAGTGTATTAGTTGATACCTCAACCTCAATCTAATAAACCCCAACAAACACTGAATATCAAAACGAGGTTTCAAAATAAAGAAAAAGCATGATTGAAACTCGAGAATATCAACTTACCCACAAAAAATGGTATAAAGGCTGATGGCGTTTCGTTTTTACCCTTTGTCTCTGATAAAAATCGTTCAGGTCGGAAATTTTCTGGATCGCCCCAGATTTCCTTGTCTGTCATTACTGAACCAAGATTGGGGATGATAATGGCTTCTTTTGGAATCGTGTATCCACCAAATGTAATGTCTTTCGGTGTCTGTCGTCCAAGTAACAGCTGGACAACGTTGCCTCGTCGCTGAATTTCCATTATAGATGCATCAAGATATGGTAGACGAGACCTGTCGTTGAGTGAGGGCAGACGATCGTCTTCTACATTTTCGTCAATTTCTGCTTGAATCCGTTTCTGGACATCGGGATAGTGCAACATATAGACAAGGGCCCACAAGATTGTTGATGTGGTGGTCTCTGTGCCAGCTATTAGAAGGTCACCAATTACTTTACACAGCTGTTCTTCTGCAATATACAAAAAACAATACTGTAAGTAGGGAGACTACGTAGGTGTAGATAGAAAGAATTTCAACTGACGGAAGTGCGTGTGTGTGTGTGTGTGTATGTGAGAGAGAGTGAGTGTGAGAAAGAGAGAGAGAGAGGTAGGCACAGGCGTGGCTGTGTGGTAAGGAGTTTGTTTCCCAGCCACATGGCTCCTTTTACCGAACGGCTAATTTACAGGGACGTAAACACACCAGCATCGGTTGTCAAGCCAAGTTAGGGGACAAACACAGACACACACACACACACACACACATATCATACAGAGCAGAGAAGGAGAGAAATGTGGTGGATGTTTTAACTTAGTATATGTGTACATGTTATGCAGTGGTTAAACATTTTCCTATGTAGAACTCAATGCAAAATATGGTGTGTGTATTTATTTAATGGTGTCTTGGCGACCACTGAGAGACAAGTGTGTGTGTGTGTGTGTGTGTGTGTGTGTGTGTGTGTGTGTGTGTG
>NC_069005.1:22337980-22355006 GCF_001194135.2 Octopus bimaculoides | reverse complement strand
GGTGTCCAAGAGTACCCCCACCATACACACATTTACAAATGAAACCTCTAAACTTCCTTAACCAGCAAGGTCTCCCCACTCACCCTCCTCCCACGAACATATACTTTCTTCCTCTAAATACAGATTAATCAAAAAAAAAAAAAAGGGGAAAAAATTTCGGTGTGGCGGAGGCGGAACACTGGAAGGAAAAAGGAAGGAGGATGGGAGAAGTTTTCCGGTGTAATGGTCAGTCAATTTGGCTGGAGTGTGCATGTACTTAAGAGTGGAGCAGCGGATGTTTGACTAAACCACCCTCCCACTCTGGACACTCACACGTTTAAATACAACCTATCAGCTCGTTTCGTTTGAAACAAAAACTCAAGACTAAGTGTATGCATGTATGTATGTATGCATGCATCCATGTGTATTTGTATGTGGAGGTCATTAATTTGACCACATGACCAGCACTGTCCTAATTACGAAGAATTTGGTTCAATGTTTTTTAAAGGGGGGAAGAAAGGGAAGTAGAAGACGAAAGAAGAGGTAGCGGTGTGGGGTAGATAGAATTAGAGAAATTGGGTTAATATTTCATTTCAAGGATTGCTTCCTGACAGTTCTACCTCCTTTTTTTAAGGGGGAGGAAGGGTGGTAATTGGTGGTGGCGGTGGTTTGTGTCGGGGGAAGTGTTGAGCATGATGTTTATACATGAGTATACATACAAAGATATGTACATACTAAAATACGCACACACGTATATACATAAAGATACATACGTATACATCTACACACCTAAGAATAAATGTATATACATATAGATACATATACACCCACGGATACTTACATAGACGCACATGCAAACAAAGATACTTCCATACATACATATATGCACAGAAAGATACATACATATACGCACACAAGAATACACACACATACCATACACGCACACAGATACATACGTTGTACACACCCCACGCACACACAGTGCGTACGTATATTTTAAGTGCGCGAGATCTTTTTTCACTTGGGTGGTTATGTGCAGTGGGGTAGATGTATTCATAATCCTATCCCACACAAACTATGTAAGGGTGAGGTTTGTGTGTGTGTGTGTGTGTGTGTGTGTGTGTGTGTGTGTGTGTGTGTGTGTGTGTGTGTGTAGAATAAGTAGTGCAGAGCGAATATAAATATTTCAGCGGTAATATTAGTTAAGCAGTACTCATCAAGCTTATGAATGAACTTAAATCAACATTTCTCACACAGATATACTATTTTTGCTTTACAATTACGACCTCAACAGACACACACAGTGCATTATAGAATGCAATGATAATGTAGTTTGTAATATCAAATAAAGTTTTTTGATATTTAAATAGTTCTGATAGTTCAAGAAAAATTCCTCCTGGTAAAAAAATTAACAGAACGAGAGGCTGATACAGAAATACGTTCACTGGGTTGGCATGCTGCAGAGTGCCAGCCTGAGGTACGTATATTTTCCCATTTAAAACTGCTGGGCGTACTAAGGTGTCCATTTGCTTTAAATATCCTAATTGCTATTTCATTATTTTAGATTCACTCAAGGCGACGCACTGGCAAAATCATTAGCGCATCGGACAAAATACCTCGCAGCATTTCTTCCGACTCATTACGTTCTAAGTTCATTTTCTACTGAGGTCGACTTTGCCTAATCCTCGCGGGGTCAATAAAATAACAGGTTAGAACTGGAGTCGGTGGAGGTAAAGAATACGCACACCACCCGTTTTCGGTGTAGCCCTAACCCTAAACGCCGAAAACGAGTAGGGTGCGTATACTTTACCGTTGCCCTGGAGTCAATGTAAAGGGCTTACCTCTCCCCAAATATTGGTAGTCTTGTACCAAAATTTAAAATCATTCTTTTAAACTCACTTAAGGCAGTCAGCTGGAAGAATCGTTAGTGCGTCGGACAAAATGCATGGCAGTATTTCTTCCGACTCTTTACGTTCTGAGCCCTAAATCCCGCCTTTCATCCTTTCGGAGTTGATAAAATAAGCACCAGTCGAGTAGTGAGGGTCGATCTAATCGACCATCCCCCTCCCCCAAATTTCTGGCCTTGTGCCTTTGGTAAGAAAGGATTATTATTATAAAGCAGCAAACTGGTTGAATCATTAGTGTGTTGGACAAAATGCTTTAGCAGCATTTCTTCTAGCTCTTTATATTCCGAGCTCAACTTTACCTTTAATCCTTTCAGGATCGGTAAAATAAAGTACCAGTCAAGCACTGGGGTGGAATGTAATCGACGAAACCCGTCACCTTAAAACTGCTGGCTTTGTGCCAAATTTTGAAACCATTTTAGCTATAAAAAATGTTTTAATGGTTCAGAACCACTGGCTTAGTTTGGAGTCTATGGACCCCTTTCCTTTAATCCCTATTTTACCCTATTGGACCTTCATAGCCATTTAAAATATCCTATTAACATTTTATAATTAAATATTATTAGGAATTATATAAAAAAATATAGAAATATTTTGTATATTATAGAAGTATAACCAATTTATTGCACATAAATTTTAACAGCAAAATTAATGGAACCTGGTTGAGATTCACAGTTCTAAGGAAATGTAAAATTTTTTTTTGTAACTACATTACGCAATGCCTTCTATAACTGTTTTCTGTATATATTTGCAATGCTTCCAGCAAACTACAATATTTGTATGATTAACCCCAACTAATTATTTTTTGTTTTAGAAAAAAAGGATTTATTTTTGTGATATTTACCATTTAGTGATGTATCGGGATCCGTTTTTTCTCTCTGTTTCATCTCTTTGATGTAAGCATCAATGAAGTCTTTGATGTTTGTTTCTTCGTATTCTCTCATGTGGTCGGTGACGGCAGTCGACAGGAATTCCTCCATGTTTTCAATGTTCTTGAAAATCTTTTTGAATTTGAACGGATCGCCGGGCAAATGTTCCAGCATGGGGAAGAAGTTAACGATGGCGCTCAGACCAATGTTCTTGAAGTTCTCATCGATACCGTGGACGTATTTCTTAAACTGTGGGTTGTCGTAATCGAACCTGCGACCGAACATAAGTGAACAAATCACGTTGGCCACCGCTGTCTGCACCAAGTCATGAGCATCGAACGGCGTATTCACGTTGCTATCCAGCGCCTTGACAAAAGCTGTCACTTCCTCGTGCATTCGATCCTCCATGCTGTGCTGACCGAGACCAAGATCTTTGAGCACCCGCAGCGTCAACTTCCGTTGTTCTCGCCAAGTCAGACCATTCGTACATACGATACCTGAAAATTGTTAAAAAAAAGCAAGCATAAAACGAATGTAAATGAATAGTGACAAAAATATTTGCATTTATATTGAACAAGGTCTGCATAGTATATTAAATTATGAAAACATTAATGGGTTTGTATCCATAATGGATGTGTATGGCCATGACTAGCCAGTGTAAGACAAAGATCAGTGCATTAACAGGTGACTTCTACTTGTAGTTATCAGTAAGAACGTTGGCCCTATGCTGACAATATACGAGGGGTGTTGAAAAGTGTATGAGCGGGTGCTTTATGGGTGTCGCGAAAGGCCTGGTTGGAGGCCCAACCTTTCAAGTTCTTTTACAGGGCTTAGAAAAATTGAAGGACCGCTGCAATAAGTGTATGAATCTGAGAGGGGAATATGTTGAATAAAATCATAATTAACTGAACCTCCTGTATTTTCTTTTACTCAAAGCCAGGATTTTTTCAGCACCTCTCGTATGTTGTTTCTCTTTAATCCGTGGTAGCACTAATCGGATTGACATATGATCCAAGACATTCTACTTATGATAATATACTTTTAAGATTAGTATGTGAGGCAACAGGTTGCAAAACTTAGACCCGAACTTCAATGTTGGTGCTCTAAATATAATCGCCAACGTGATATCGCTATTACTGGTATAAGCCAAAATTATTACTGATCAACGGCAAAGCAGATCCATTCGCTGGTGTTAGATAAAAAAAAAAAAAGATTGCAGCGTTTCCTCGATCGCATAACTAATCTAACTAATCAAAGGCTCCCAACAGCTTTAAATATCTCAAATTTCGGGGGAGAGGAGCAAACACAAAACATTCACACAGATACAAAATATATATATATATATATATATATATATGTACGACGGGCTTCTTTCAGTTTCCGTCCACCAAATCCACTCACAAGGCTTTGGTCGGTCCGAGGCTGGAGAAGATATGCCCAAGATGCGACTGAACCCGGAACCATGTGGTTAGGAAGCTAGCTCCTTACCACACAGCCACGTGTGTGTGTGCGTGCGCGCGCGCGAGCTCACGCATTGTGAGAATGTGTGTTTGTCCCCTCTACCGCTTGTCAACTGGTGTTTGTTTATGTCCTCACAATTCAGCAGTTCGAAGGAAACAGAAAGAATAGTACCAGAAAGGACTGGGGTCCAGTGTTTGAGACAATTGATTTAAGATATAGTATTAGTTAATTTGTTAGTTACGTATTCTCCTTCCTCTTCCTCCTCGTTGTTAGTTAAGAGCGTATCTAATCTGAAACATTATTTAATTAACACCAAACCAGTTAGCTTAATTTTAAATCAGTGGTAATTGAGGTTCAAATCAACGGTAGTTCAGATACTAGTTTAAACCAGTATCAGTTGAGATATGTAAACTGTGTCTCTTTCTCCACTGTATAATTCAATTCAATGCACTGGTCATCTGTAACCTAAATGTAAAAATTAAGCGTAACTCTCCGATAAAAATCTATTGTTAAAGAATCCACACTCGTATGGTATGATGTCAAGTGTCCACTCCTACTCATTGTATGTACCATCACGTGCCCACTCCAACTCAATGTAGAGTCAAGTATCCAGTTTAAGTGCCCTACTTAGAGCCATATCGGCTCTGGGTTTGAACATGTGTGCGTACGCGGACATACGAAATACACATACACACTCACACACACACTCTTGAACACTTGGTTTATAGGTGTGGGAAGAAAATTCAGTAACCACCAAGTAAGGTCATATACACATCAGCGAATTTCAGCTATTGTCTATCAATGGCACATTAAGACGTTACATCAGTGGTATTTTTTCAAAATTTTAATTACATTTGATGTTGATTCTTGGGGAAGTTTCATTTTGCCATGAAGAAACATACGTCTTGGTTCTATTTCACTTTTTATTATATCAGTCAACACGCCGGACAAAATACCGAGCGGTATTTCTCCCAACTTTTCAATTGTAATGACGTCCGTATAAAACTGATTGACACGGAATGTTTCAAGGGAGACAAGAAAAGAAACTCGGGATTAAATTTTGTTAGTGTGGTATGTTTGTCGGCGTGTTTGTGTATTGTCGTTTTACCTTCAAATTTCGCCGAGGTTGACTTTGCCTTTCATCTTATTGTTCGGAGTCGATAAAATAAAGTATCAGTTGAACACTGGAGTCGATGTAATCGAATAATCCCATAGCCTTATAATTAACTAATTGCTTGCTCAATCGTTCGATCAATCGCTCAATCAGAGAATTTGTTGGATTCTTTTCACTGTCATTCGCGACCTCATCTACGACATGCCTTCATTATGCCAAGTCTGTCTCCATACAAGTCAACATTAGAATGCTTGCAAAGCTAATATATAAAAAAAAAACTGCGATAACGGTCTTGCAGATAAACTCCACATCTTTCACCATCCTACCCACCATCTTAAATAAACAGAACGAACTAATTGCCGCTTGCCAAAAAACATGGTCAACATTATATCTTGGAAATTTCAAAGAAAGCTATGATCTATTCTAGCTTACGGTGTCATTCATTTTTTTCCTTTCCAAATCACCGATCATGCGAAAGGTCGATTGAGCGAAAAGCCAGTACGTGCGGTTGAATAATACATATCCACCACTCAAACACACACACACACACACACACACACAAGTGACAAATAATTTAAAAAACGAAACAAAAACAAAAAAAAACATACAAATATACTTGCTTCCTCACCTTACTTTTCATACTATCACATCACCTACCATTACCATCCACATTCAGAAACTACAAAAACATGAACGGCATCATAAGACAGCACTTAGTGTTTAAACACGCCCACCCAATCATTCATGCGCGTGCCCATTCGTGTGTTGTCCTCATACGAGTGTGCGTTATATATTATATATATATATATATATATATATCCACACACACACACACACACACACATGCTTGCTTGTGTGTGTACAGAGGAGAGTAATAACTATCACTGCTGGTAGCCATTATATAATAGAGGTAGATGTGCAGGGATAGTAAATGGTGATTAAATGTGTTAGGAAGTAAGGGAGAGAGGGCAGAAGGGTGAATGTGTAGGTGTGGGTGGACGGGTAGATGTATGATGGTGACAGTTTAATTTCGATGTAAGGAGAGACGAAGTGGGATGAGAATAATAATGATGATAACAACAACAACAGCAGCAGCAGTTATAGTGTTGGTGGCGGTTGAGCCTGTGTAGCAGGGTGAAGGGTTTTCCTGGTGTTTGACACCAAACCGAACAGCTAAAAGAACATGTACCAGAAGAGGGCGTAGTTGATATATAGACAGCCGTTGTTGTTACTGTCTCACCTCCAGTTGAATTTTGATTAGGTAGACATAATCAACGGTATTCCAACCGTGCCCATTTCGTTATTTTTTAATTTTTTAAAATGGATTGTATCATCAGATACAGAATTTCTCACAGAATAGGAAGATATCATAGTGAGGAACGTATTATATGGATACAAACTGTTTTTATGTTCTGCTTAATAATGATGTGGGAAGCTAAAAAAATTTTTAAGTCAGTAATAGTTTTTGGCGAGTTAGCAGAATCGACTTAGCCTTTCATCTTTACGAGATTCGACAAAATAAGTACCAGGTGAGCACTGGGGTCGATGTAATAGACTTACCCATTCCCTCGAAATTTCAGGCCTTGTGCCTACAGTAGAAAGGATTATTATTATTATTATTATTATGGCAGCGAGCTGGCAGAATTGTTAGCATGCCGGGCGAAATGCTTAGCAGTATTTCGTCTGTCGCTACGTTCAGAGTTCAAATTCCGCCGAGGTCGACTTTGCCTTTCATCCTTTCGGGGAGGATAAATTAAGTACCAGTTGAACACCGGGGTCGATATAATCGATACATCCTCTCCCCCAAATGGCTGACCTTGTGGAAAAATTTGAAACCATTATCATTATTATTATTACCTCCGCCTTTGCGTAGGTGGAGGTATTGTTTTCAGTCGCGTTTGTTTGTTTCTTTGTCCGTGGACAAGATATTTCAAGAACCGCTGGGTGGATTCGGATGAAACTTTTAGGGATGTTTGGCCTCGTGACTGGTACGAACTGATTAGATTTTAGAATCGATCTGGTACCGGCAAGGATTCTGGATTGTTTTTCCGTTTTTTTTTTGTTTTTTTTTTGTTATTTAATTTTTGAGAACCGTCGGGTTCATTCTTAGTATTCTCGTTTGTGAAAGCAGCCGAGTTTATTTCAGATATTCTCATTTTAAAAATCATCTCCGGCAAATCGTTGAGAAGACATTGATGTTACCTTGGCGGCGGTTTGCGCTCTCTGAGCGCTCTTGTTATTCTTATTCTTCTTATTAAAGCAGCGACCTCGTAGAATCATTAATGCGTCAGACAAGTTCTAAGTTCAAAATACTCTGAGGTCAACTTTGCCTTTCAATCTTTCTTAATTGATATATTAAAATAACAGAAAAGTGCTGGGGTCGATGTAATCGACTAACCACTTTCCCCTAAAGTTGCTGGCCTTGTGCCAAAATTTGAAACCTTATTATTACAAAAGAAAAGGCGACGAGCTGGCAGAATCGTTAGCAAGCCGGACAAAATGCTTGGCAACAGATATTTCATGCGTCTTTACTATCTCAGTTCAAATTCCACCGAATTTGACTATGCCTTTTTATCTTTTCGGGGTCGATATTATAAGTACCAGTTGAACGCTGGGATCGATGTAATCGACTTAACTCCTCCCCCGAAATTGTTGGCCTTGTACCAAAATTTGAAACCAGTATTATAAAGAAGTCACTAGTGTATGCTTTTGAAGGGATATTTGGCTATCATTTCTAGCAGGTTAAACAACAACTACAAGGGAATGAAGAGGTGTAGAGAGAAAAATATTTCAGAGAAGGTCGTCCATCAGGTAAAAATGAACCCATCAACCTTATTTTCTTCCCCTCCCCACTGAAATGCTGGCCTCATTTGATTTCCTGTCAGACATTAACATCTCAAGTCTCTTTAAATTTGCAGTTCGATTCATATCGACACTGATCACCCCCGTTCCACCTAATCCACCCATTCTAGAAAATTTCTTTCACATGAACCGGGCCTTCACTGGCTTAGCAATTCTAATTACTTATAAATCAAATAATTCACTTCATCAAACAACACTGTTTGATCGTGAAGCTTAGTGTATCATGGGTCTCTTTGATCAGAACCGACCGGGAGTTATACAATAACAGGTGTACAGAAATTAGACAGTGGAGAGAGTATAACATGTTAACCACTGCATGTCGGGGCGTGCAGCAGAGCAGTGATTCTAGTGGCGGTAGTGATAGGCGAGGGCTCGCAAGAGGATTGAAAAGGATGCGAACAAATCGCCACATTCACTAAAATTCAGATGGTTTTAAATGTTTTGGCGCTAACAAACAAAGGTGGAGGTAAAAGTAAAATGTTTCTTTAGAGGAGTATCAAGTATTTGTCATTTTGAGAACCACTGCAGTGTTGTCGTCAACTTGATGGTGCACTTGTTCCATCAGAATCTACAATAGATTGGAAAGGAAGGAGAGAGTGTGCATTTGCCCCAACTGTAACAATGTATAGTATAGTCACGATCTTCCACTAGGTAGGAGCATAGAAAAGCTGAAGCAATGAGATCGCATCTAACTGGTGATTAATTACTGACGAACTATAGGTTTGCTCCCAACTAGATCCAAGGTAACGCATTGAACAAATAATGATATCGATCTAAGTGACTGGTACTTTTTCTTTATTGCTCCCAAAAGAGAATTGCAAAGACGATCTAGGTAGGATTTGAACTCATAAAGTGTCGTAACTAAATAATACTGCAAAGCATCTAGTTTGACATTAACGATTCTGCCAATCCATTGCGTTGAGGTGATGACGACAACCACCACCACCACCACCATTCCAAGCTAAGGAGGCAGCCTATGTCATGTCACTCGACCTGCTAGATATAGCAGTCACATTTTCCAGAAATTGCATCCTACAATCCTAAAAATAAGGAACGAGCACTGTAGTCTTAGATAAACTATATTTATACAAAAAAAAAAGTGTAGAGATGGTCACGGTTGGGATACCTTTGATTATAGTTTTAGTCTGTCAAAGTTGATACCTGGGGCTAAACAACTACTAAGAATTTAAACCAATTCGCTGAGTCATGGAGTTACTGGGTCATCATCTGGGACAATACCGCGGGTACGAACAGATGTCCAGTACCACATTTAGGGAGGGGTCATTCGAAAAATTGGCCTTTAATTACTAACGGGTATACTCCAGCCTCTGGTCGGCGGTTGCGCTGTCTTGTCCGTCTTTTTTCTGTCGCTACTATAACGGTCCCTGTTCTTTGGAGATGGCTAGTCTCGTGTCTCCTACTAAGACACCCCTGGTCCACTCGTTTCTCCACCTCATGTCACCCTTGTTGAGTATAACCGTCCCTCCTTCAACACTATCCATTATCCAAAATCCTTTAACTCCAGAACCTCGTTCCTTTGAAATGTCCTCCTCGTGCACGTTTTTCATGCAAGTACTGATGGGCTCATAGTACTGGCTTCACTTGCAAGGATTGTGGACACTGCTTTTTCGGACTCAGCAAATAGGTGAATATATGTATATAGTCAAATCGAAAACGAAAATATAAAAAAAACAAAACAAAGGTCAATAGGACGTACACAGAGAATGTATTGATGCTTAGTTTAAGATGGGAAAAAAAGAGAGGGTATATAACGTTTCGAGCATAGCTCTTTGTCAAGAGGAGAAAAGGTTCGGAGAGAAGGAAAGAAGTCCAAGAAAAACACGTGTGTGATTACAAGGCTGATATACAAATATATATACATTATACATACATATATATTACATATGTACACGCTCACACACTTAACGACACATGACATTAAAGAACTATTGAAATTATAGACTATTGGAAAGAGTAAATTAGAGGGGAGGGGGATAAACTGGCAGGTTGTAAAGAGAAGAGTAACCGGATTTCTGTTATTCATTATATATACTTCTTCACCAGCAGCACCCCACCGTCACATGCGTTTTACTCTCACCACCACCATAACCACCACAACAGCAGCAGCACATGTTTACAAGCCCATACCTTCACCACCGTTACATTATGCATACTCTTCCCACCCCGTCATTCCCAGTTCACCACAATGGAGGTGATTAGTCCACACTGCCAAATAAGTGCACATACCTACCGACTTTCAGTGACATTGACAATCATCAACAACACCACCATCGCCCCCATACACACACAACTGCCGACAACGTCACCACCAACACTTACAGCACCATCACACTACCACCACAAATTACACCGTCAACACGTATCAACAAGGGAACCTCTACGTGGTCGTTCGATTTACTGGAAGTAACAGACAAATTCCCGTTCATATCACAAGCTACTGTCTTAGAAAAGAACAAGCTGGGTAACCTGCTCGTGAGTTTCCTGCACATGAGGGACACGAGATGGCCACGACTGGAAATGTCTGATCACAGGCTTGCTCGACTAAGAGTGACGTGGGGGTTAAGCAGCAGCAAGAGTAACGCTCCCACAAACAACGTAACGAACATCAACCTTGATCAGGGCTGACCCGTAGCTAGACAAAACAGCGACGCCAACACCATCAACAATAACCTTGATCAGAATTGAACTGTGACTAAACAATGACAATGGCGACAGTGACATCATCAACTACCACCACAACCTGCAAAAACCTTGATCAGGACTGATCTATGGCTAAACATCAACAACGACGATGACGACGACGACGACATTAATAGGAGACATTACACAAACACGCCCACAAACATACCACGCAACCACACTAACAAAATTTAATCCTGAAATTCTCTTCCTGTCTCCGTTGAAACATTTGGTGTCAACAAGTTTGATACGGACGCCATTACAACTAAACACTGTACATTTAGTATTTAACTGATTAACTGTAGTTTATTTACGCTTACAACTGTTTTCCACCCCTCTCTTTACTGTCATTTACTGCAGTTCAGTTAAATTTAGCTTTTTTTTTTTTTTGTAGTTTATTTAAATCTACTGTATTTTACTGGCGTTTATTTAAGTTTTAAGGTCTGTTTATTTGGTTTCATTTAAGTAAACAACATGGCGGAAGTTGTCAGATTTGTTGGTTTTTTTGCTTGCTTTCATTTTTGTTTTCCCGTTATTCGTTTTACTGCTGGTTTAAGTAAGTGGGCTTGTAGCCTTGATGGGGCACTACTTTCAATCAATTACATTGACCCTATCCAGTACTTAAAGACTCAATATTGGTAAAAGAGTCAAATGTATTATATAAAGATACTAGCTATGTGAACAGGAATTGAAACAAAAGAATCTTGAACCCACATTTAGCTCTCTCTCTCTCTCTCTCTCTCTCTCTCTCTCTCTCTCTCAGAGTAAAAAGAGTTTGACTAAAACTCTTCAGGACGGTGTCCAGTATGGCCGCATTACAAATGACTGGGAACAAAAAAAGTAAAGTTTATAAGGAATTCTCTTGTGACATTCGCACGATTTGTAAAGCCAAAGACCTGCTCCTCCGGAAAGTCTTGCTTCAATCTGAATCAGTAGAGCGTATCGAAGGGACACTTGAGGACAGTGGTTCTCAAAACCATTTTTTATCTATGTCTCCTTTGATCACCATTTTATTCTGGTGGATCCCCATAGCCATTCGATGTTTAAAAACTGATACCTCCTTTCAAAATTCCAGTTTTGTTTTTCACAAATTAACTTGTGCAGGTTGAACCATGTAAAACATTTTGAGAAAGAAGTTTAGTTGTTTCTTGCAATAAATATATCTAAAGCAAAATTTTTTCAATATAACACTGTGCATCCCCAATTTACTATTTTGCTTTCATGGACCCCCTCCAAGGGTCATATGGACTCCAGTTGAGAGCCACTGCTCAAAGCGTTGGTAAAGTTGTAATATAGATAAGTAGCTGCCTCACTTGTGCAGCAAGACTCCTCTCCACGTCACCTATATTATCCAAGAGGAGGGGGCATGGACCGACCGACAAGGCTTCTGACATCGCACCAGTGACGTCATACAAATTGCTAAAGCGAAGCTGGAAGACATCTTGAACTGTTTTAGGGGACAGCAGCTCCTGATTGGAGTTCATTAAAATCGATCAGATTCGCTGGATTGATACTTCTGTTCTTTATGCCGATCTTGGAAAGATGTAAGGCAAAAGTTGACCTCGGCGAGATTTGAACGCAGAAAGAGTTTGAACAAATATCGCAAAGAATTTTGTCCGACACAAACAAATTCCGCCACCGAATTCCAGAGTTCTACTCTTTCTTCCTACCTAATCATACCCCAACCCCCAATTGAACGTCATGTCAGTTTGTAGGGTATTTTTTTGTTTGTTTTTAAGGAGTCATGTGCCTTTCTTAGCTCGGCGTTGCCAAGGTAAGTTTGAAAGAAACGAAGGTTTAAATGACTGAGAAGATCTCTCTCTCTCTCTCTCTCTCTCTCTGATAAAATTCTAAAATAGACAATGAGATGGCACCGATTTCTGACAGCGAGGTACTTTATATATATATATATTTATATATATATATATATACACACACCTGCGCACTCACATGAACAAACACATAAATAGATTATACGCGCACCATTACACGAGCGCGCGCACACAGTTTGCAATCGCTTAAAATGTTAAAAAAGGTAAGAAAAAGAAAAAAGCATTCGACAATTTAGTCGAGTTAAAGAGGCTGTATAGTCATAGCTGAGACCTCTGATCATTGACCTGTCGCATAAAAGCTGGCTTGTGGTTAAACAACAACTGATGTGGTATTTGAACTCCTAATGCATCACCTGTACTTCGATTCTCTCTTTACTCAGACACACTAATTCCACTTCTGAACGCTCAGACAAACGTCCTAGTTCTATATTTTTGCACCTAGTTATACCCACTGTATTTACATACCTTAAATATAACGACTCGCGTGTCAGTACGGTGTGCGTGTGCGCGTGTTTTTGCGCTATTTATTACAAATTGTATGTATTTGTGCTATATATATCAACCCGCGCACGTGGACTTGCTATACGTATATGCATACATTTATATATACGTACGTGCACACATACACAACAAACCCGTATATTTACGTTTGTGCTATATATAATACGTGTGCGCTATATATATATATATATATATATATATATAAAAATAAATAAACCGGATATGTACAATAACCTATTTGTAGGTGCGTGTGTCCCATTCTAGATATACGGGTGGACTTGGGCTTGTTACGCCTGTTAAATTTTAATAAAAATTACAAAAGACGCCCAGGACACAAAACAAAATTATACTGAACTCTGACACCTCGCTCATGTCAATGTACACACTGTTCATATTTTAAATTCAACGAAGATTTTTTGGGGGAAAAAATGTTTAAAATTGACGTTTAAATATTTCATTTCTAGAAAACAGCAAAAACACTTCCATACACTTAGGCACTTCCTCATACTTTTCCCTTTTGAACTCACAATGCCCTCAAATGGGCGCTACTAATCGCTAAATTAGACATTATACCACCAGAATTTGAATTTTGATCTGTAGATCAGTGGTTGTCAACCCTTTTTTTTTTTATACCTATGAAATACCTTTGATTCCTATTTTATTCTACTGGACCCAAATGAGACATTTGATGCTTAAAAAAGTTCCATTATATTTTTATAATTGAATATTATTAGGAATAGTATAAAAAAATATATTTTGTGTATTGCAGATGTATAACCAATTAATTTGCACATAAATTTTAACAGCAAAATCTTATGTGGCCCCCAAGGGTCATATGAACCCCGATTGAGAACCAGTGGTTTAGATTTATGATCACTTAAATGTTTGGTTTTGTTTGTGATTATAGTGAGCTTATTGATAACGTCTCTAACCGTGTGTGTGTGTGTGTTTGTGTGTATTAAGGCGCATGGCTCAGTAGTTACAGCGTCGGGCACACAATCATGAGGTAGCGAGTTCGATTCTCTGACCGGGCTGTGTGTTGTGTTTGTTCTTGAGCAAGACGCATTATTTCACGTTGCTCCAGTTCACTCAGCTGTAGCAATGAGTTGCGACGTTACTGATTGCCAAGCTGTATCGGCCTTTGCCTTTCGCTTGGAGACCATCAGAGACCATGTAGAGAGGGGTGGCTGGTATGCATAGGCAACTACTGGTCTTCCATTGCTCGGACTTGTACTTCGGAGGGGAACTTTCTAGGTGCAGCCCCATGGTCATTCGCGACTAAAGGGGGTTCTCTTTCCTACACACACATGTATTTATGTCTGCGTGTGTGGATGTGATTTCTCATGTAGCGAAACATGGACTGCGTGATCTGAAGCACGCAGCAACAATAAACTATGCTCTCCGTGTATCCAAGAGGAGGACTGTTTTTGTGTTTTTGTTTTATCAGGTGGTTGGTGAACAACCTGTTGTGTTGTGCAATACACCATTTTTATGTTGTTCGTAGTTCATCGTGGTCTGTTGTAGAGAGATTCGGGAGCTAAGTAGAATTGGTACGGTCTTCTATAAACTTGGTATTGGTACTCCGTCAGTTACGACGACGAGTGCTCTAGTTGATCCGATCGACGGAACAGTCTGCTCGTGAAGTTAACGTACAAGTGGCTGAGAACTCCACAGACACACGTACCCTTAACGTAGTTCTCAGGGAGATTCAGCATGACACAGGATGTGACAAGGCTGGTCTTTCGAAATACAGATACGACCCATTTTTGCCAGCTAAGTGGACTGGAGCAACACGAAATAAAGCGTCTTGCTCAAGATCAGAACGCGCCGCTGGGAATCGAACCCACGACCTTACAATCGTGAGCCGAATATCCCAACTACTAAGCAACGCGCCGTCACCTATGAGCCTAACGTCGGTACTCCAATGTTGCTGTGTTTCTGTTTGGGCAAATGAGGCATCTGTCATGGTTCTAAGTGTACTAGTGCGTCGTTTTACTTATTTTACTGCGTGTATTGGAGTGTGATAGCTGATTGTGTTTGATATTTTCTGGTGCTATTGTATTTGAGGGCGTTATTTAAGTGACGGATAAGTTTCTAGGTGACTTATGTAGGGTTGAAGTATTTATATATAGCAGTCTCTGGAGAAACATGGGGAGGATGCGAGTATGTTGTTATCTACGCATGATGTAGACCTTTATTTTGTGGGTATAAGGTCGTCTCGTATAGGTATGCAGGGTGGGGCAAAAGTCACTCACCAAAACATTTGACATCTTATTTATAGTAGGTTATTTCATATACACAAGGCGGCGAGCTGGCAGAATCGTTAGCACGCCGGGCGAAATGCTTAGCGGTATTTCGTCTGCCGTTACGTTCCGAGTTCAAATTCCGCCGAGGCCGAATTTGCCTTTCATCCATTCGACGTCGATAAATTAAGTACCAGTGATACAGAGGTCAATTTAATCGATTAATCTCTTTTCCCCTAAATTTCAGGCCTTGCGCTTTTAGTAGAAAGGATTATTTCATATACGTCTTTACGTTCCGAGTTCAAATACCGCTGGGGCCGACTTTGCCTTTCATCCCTTTCAGGGTCGATAATATAATTACCAGTTGAGCACTGCGGTCGATCTAATCGACTTAGCTCCTCCCCGAAATTGCTGGCTTTCAGTCAAAATTTGAAATCAATATTTTGTCCAGCTTCTCAGATACGAGCAATTTGACTAGTGTTGATATGAGCAGTTGTAGATGTGGGGATTCTTTCGAGTTGTAGGTGATTTAGGAATAACTGATTTTTAACACATCGTGAGTTATTTAATCGCTTAGTATTTAAAGGCAGCCATATCCGGTCAAAATATCCAGCCTCTTACACCTACCCAACAATGTCATTCTAAAAATAAACAATCGCATCATTGAAATCTCAAAGCTATGAGATATGCCAGATTAATTCAAAACAATGAATAAATAAGCAATACATTTGATAGGGTAATGTGAATGCTAGACGGTTAAGATTTGATATTTTCTGTATTAACTTTTAGACGGGATCAAAACCGGGTTCAGGCTAGAAATGTGTATTTTTCTTTCATGTTCCTGGTTTGCATGACTATTTATTTAAAAAAATGCTTGATAAGAGTTATTTGCTTGATGTTGCGGTGTGCGTGTTATTTGTGGTTGTAACTACGGCATGAAGTGTGGTGTGGCTTGATGCTAATTAATTAATCCGTCTTTATCTTTTACTTGTTTCAGTCTGATGATTTGAGGCCATGTTGAGGCACCGCCTTTACGGGTTTCTAGTCGAGCAAATCGATCCTAGTTCTTTCTTGTAAGTTTGGTTATTTATTCTATCAATCCTTTTGCAGGACCGCTAAGTTATGGGGACATAAACACACCAACCCCGGTTGTCAAGTGGTGGTGGTGGTGGGGAACATACAACACAAAGACACACACGAACAGATATATACACGACAAGCTTCGTCAGTTTTCGTCTAACAAATTGATTCACAAACTATTGGTCAATATCCAGGGTTATATATAACAGAAAGCTCTTGCCCAAGCTGCCGAATAGTGGGACTGAAACCAAAACCGAGTGGTTTACAGAGTGAGCTTCTTAACCACACAGCCATGTTGCCTATACCTGCATACGCACGTGTGTGTGTGTGTGTGGGGGGGGTAAATGACTTCTATTTAGAATGATCTATATACAGAACAGGGAGTGAGGTTAGTGTGTATGTGTGATTGTGGTAATGGCTAAAAGGTGCTGTGTACGTATAAGTATGTATATAATTGAACACCTCGATCCCTTCCATCTGT
>NC_069005.1:22336217-22337423 GCF_001194135.2 Octopus bimaculoides | reverse complement strand
GTGTGTGTGTGTGTGTGTGTGTGTGTGTGTGTGTGTGTGTGTGTGTGTGTGAAATTTGTTGGGGTGGGGGAGGAGAAAGAGAGCAAAGAGACAGCGTAAGGGAAACAGAGGCGCCGATGGTAGAGACGGTGACTGCGTTTGTCTGAGTTTAAAGTATGTACACACAAAACATCCATATGCAGTTTCTGAACACACACGCATTAAAAAATGCATGAACACACACGCATTCTAATACTCACAAAGGCATGCATTCACACTCACACATACTCACAGATGCACGCATACACGTAAATACACTCATAAATACATACACGCAAACATAAGTTATACCCATGCTTGCTTACACGCACACACACAAACATATACACATCTATGAGTATATACACACACATGGCTTTTACCTCCCCCACCCTGCTGTCTTCCCCTCGTCCATCACTGTACCGTCTTGCTGCCCACAACACCCTCCGCTTGTCTCCGTCTCGCTACAAAGCTGTACTTCCCCGCCCAGTTCTACCCAGATATCCGACATGGAGATGGGCTAGCAATTAACGATAGAGGTAAGAATATATGTAAATATAGAGGTCTGTCTTGTATCTACCTACCCCAACTCACTATTTTCTCCGCTCACCCTACTTTTGCCTGACAGCCCCACCTTATACATTGCTTTCACCTAGATACCGCATCATCATTACCCTCAATTGAAAGGGTAGCATTAAAACGTGTAGTACATACATGGAAAAGATGTATGTACATACAAACTTATGTACATATGTATATGTATGTACACTTGTAAAAATCTAAGTATGTATATAGTAAATTTCAGCAAGATCTCAGTAAACAGCATTATACTACAACCACCGCCACACCAGACAGTACAATAACAGTCACAACATGTACGCGACGTTCACAACGGCCGCTGCAACATGTACGCGACGTTCACAACGGCCGCTGCAACATGTACGCGACGTTCACAACGGCGGCTGCAACATGTGCGCTGCCCACATACTAATTACTGTGCCCAGTCCTTCTTCCCAGCAGATCGATCAGAGTGTTGCCCCACTAGATCGATTAGAGTGTTACCCCACTAGATCGATCAGAGATCGATTAGAGTGTTACCCCACTAGATCGATCAGAGATCGATTAGAGTGTTACCCCACTAGATCGATCAGAGATCGATTAGAGTGTTACCCCACTAGATCGATCAGA
>NC_069005.1:22335484-22336036 GCF_001194135.2 Octopus bimaculoides | reverse complement strand
TCGATCAGAGATCCATTAGAGTGTTACCCCACTAGATCGATCAGAGATCCATTAGAGTGTTACCCCACTAGATCGATCAGAGATCCATTAGAGTGTTACCCCACTAGATCGATCAGAGATCCATTAGAGTGTTACCCCACTAGATCGATTAGAGTGTTGCCCTACTAGATCCATCAGAGTGATGCCCCACTAGATCCATCAGAGTGATGCCCCACTAGATCCATCAGAGTGATGCCCCACTAGATCCATCAGAGTGTTGCCCCACTAGATCCATCAGAGTGTTGCCCCACTAGATCGATCAGAGATCCATTAGAGTGTTACCCCACTAGATCCATCAGAGTATTGTCCCACTAGATCCATCAGAGTATTGTCCCACTAGATCCATCAGAGTGCTGTCCCACTAGATCCATCAGAGTGCTGTCCCACTAGATCCATCAGAGTGCTGTCCCACTCGATCCATCAGAGTGCTGTCCCACTCGATCCATCAGAGTGCTGTCCCACTCGATCCATCAGAGTGCTGTCCCACTCGATCCATCAGAGTGCTGTCCCACT
>NC_069005.1:22332196-22334168 GCF_001194135.2 Octopus bimaculoides | reverse complement strand
ATCAGAATGTTGTCCAACTCGATCCATCAGAATGTTGTCCAACTCGATCCATCAGAATGTTGTCCAACTCGATCCATCAGAATGCTGTCCCAGCTCCGGAACTTCATTGCCTCCCTTCTTATGTCTTTCCTGCAGGCGTTGACTTGCAATAGTTTAAACGGAATATTAACGGCATCAGTATCGACGGACTTGGAGGATATGCAAATGGCCACGGAGACTGTCCCTTTCTTCAGACGGTAAAAGAAATCAACCACAGCAACAGCAATGCACTATTAGGGTCACTACAATAATTACCATCGTCACGGTCATCACAACGACGATATTCTTTTATTCTCTTACTTGTTTCAGTCATTTGACTGTAGCCATGCTGGAGCACTGCCTTAAAGGGTCCTAGTCGAAGAAATCGACCCTAGGGCTTATTGTATCGGTCTCTTCTGCCGAACCCCTAAGTCACGAGGACGTAAACACAGACACACATACATACATTTTATATACATATACATACATACATACATACATACATACATACATACATATATATATATATATATATATATATATATATATATATATATATATATATATATATATATCCGACGGACTTCTTTCAGTTTTCGTCTACCAAATCCACTCACAAGGCTTTGGTCGGCCCAAGGCTATAGTAAAAGACACTTGCCCAAGGTGCCACGCAGTGGGACTGAATCGGAATCCATGTGGTTGGGAAGCAAGCTTCTTACCACACAGCTGCGCCTACGCCCTTTGTAAACATTTTTGTCACTGGACAACTTAAATGAATGGTATGTAGTGACATCGAGGAATAATGAATGCGTTTAACCTGTGGGACATCGAATTAGCACTTTGGACAAAATGCCCTGTAGTATTTGTTCCGGTCTCTGCACATTTGTGTTCAAATCCTGTTGATGTCAACTTTGCCTTTCTTAATTTCGAAATCGATAAATGAAGTATCAGGTCAGGATTATGCGTTTCTTGGATTGTTTAGAGCACTTAACAGGGTCGGTTGACGTTTATGTAGCAGTACTTCGCATTCTAAGTTCAACCTCCTACTTCAAGCGATCAGAAGACAAAATATTTATAGTGCTGTTTAACATCTGAAGACAGCAAGCAAGGGAGATAACTCCCAAAAGATCAGTTGATTGAAATTTTAAGACAAGGCAGACGGGATTGGGGTTTGTCTTTAAAACCAACAAACATTCTCCCTCATTGACAAGACAGAGAAGTGATACACGCACAAGCACGCACAAGCACGCACACGCGCACACACGCGCGCACACACACACACACACACACTAGTACCAAGCTGTATTTTTCTAAGTGTAATCCTATGGTCATTCATGACCGAGGATGGTCTTTACCCTCTTACCCTATGTACATATAATGGCGTGGAGAGAGGAGGCTGATATGCACGGGCGACTGCTGGTCTTCCATGAACAACTTTGCCCGGACTTGTGGAGGGTAACTTTCTAGGTGCAATCCCATGGTCATTCTTGACCGAGGGGGAGGGTCTTATTCTTATGTATGCATGCCTATAAACAAGTATTTTTACACTTCATCTACACCAATAACATATCACCATCAAACAAGATATTCATGCATATACAGACAAAATGGACAGGAATTTGGAAGAGTACTCAAACGATACTTTCGTATAAAACATACGTTTGTACATGTATATATACATGTGTGTGCGTGCGTGTGTGTGTGTGAGCTACTGTTTGCTCTTCCCAAACCCACTTGGCAACTAGTGTTGGTTTGTTTACGCCCCCGTAACTTAGTGGTCCAACAGAAGCGATCGATAGAATAAATACCAAAATAAAAGTTAGATTTGTTCACCAGCATGTCCACAGTCCAGTTACTGAAACAAGTAAAATTTTTTTTTTTGAGGTTTACATCATTCAAGTCCAATGAGCGTAGTGTGTGTGTGTCGAGTTCGCTCGCGCGCGTGCGTGCGTGC
>NC_069005.1:22327824-22331591 GCF_001194135.2 Octopus bimaculoides | reverse complement strand
GTGTGTGTGTGTGTGTGTGTGTGTGTGTGTGTGTGTGTGTGGAGTGCGTGTGGTTATATTTGAAACGAGAATTGAAGCGGCTGTTTAGATGCCGCGCTGTGGGATCGAACCCGGTACCGTCGGGTTACCAACGCAAACTGTTTAAATCATACGGTTATTTTTTATTTGGCTTTTCCATAAACTCGCACACGCAAAGCATTTTAACAAATAAATAAATATATAAAATAAACCACACATTCACAGTTTCACTCGTCCACCACACCCATTTGCGCTCCCCCTCCCCCTTTCACAATCTTTTTTTGAACAATCTTTTTTGGACTTCTTATATCGTGATAGTGGAACTGTTGTCGCTTAATACACAAAAAATACAGACAATATACAACAACAACATCTCTAAAGATATATATATTTATGCTATTAAAACAGATAAATAGATAATAAAACAAATAAACAAATCATAATAAATATACATATGTATATATATATTAACACATGAGCGACACCAGATAAATATATAATAAATATATATTATATATATATATTTATAATATGAAAAAACAAGGCCGGGGAATTTTCTCATACATACATATATATATACACACACACAACATACATATGTACATGCATACATACATACATACATACATACATTAATATCTATCAACAAACACACATACATGTGAATTAGATTTGTGTGTGTATATCAGTGTTTTTCTTCTCTAATTTATTTCGGTACTTTCAAATAAAGAAAGGAGCTGGTCTCTAGCAAAGAAATCAACTTTCTTCGCAAGAATTTAGACGTAGAAGCGTTACATTTCTAACCTTGGAAAAGTTTTGCATATTTTTATTGTCCCACTTACTCTTAGTGTATTTTATTTATAGAGTGTGTACTATTAAATTCGCCGATCACTTTCTTTGTTAGGAAACGGTATTTTTTGCTATTTACTAATATGACTAACTACCAATAATTTTTGAAGTAGATAAAGCGGTAAGCTAGCAGAATCATTATCACGTCGCTTAGCGGCGTTTTGTCCGTTTTTACGTTCTGAGTTAAAATGCCGCCAAGATCGACTGTCTTTCTTATTTTCAGGTTCAATGGACCAAGTACCAGTTGAGCACTAGCGTCAATGTATTCGACCAATCTACTCGCCCGAAACTGTTGGCCAAAATTGTGCCAAAATTTGAAATCAATAAATTTTAGACATCCATAAAATGGCGAGCTGGCAGAGTCGCTTTTGCGTTGGGGGAAAATGCTTATTCCAAGTTCAAATGCTGCCAGGGACGACTTTGCTTTTCATCTTTTCGGAATCGATATAAGTACCAGTTAAGCACCGGAGTCATGTAATCAATTTTTTTTCTTTTTGTGCAAAATTTGAACTCAATAATCTTTCGTAAAACTTAATCTTTTGTGTTTGCAGTTGGTAAAAGTTTCGATGGGGAATGTTTCACAATTAGTTCTGGTTTTGATATCGTTACCTTGTATGTTTCAGTCATTAGACTGCAGCCATGCTGGGGCACCGCCTTGAACTTTAGTTGAATGAATCGCCCCAGTATTATTTTTTTAAAGCCTGGTAATCAATTATTCTATCGGTCTGTTTTGCCGATCGACTAATTTACGGGTATGTGCGCGTGCGTGCGTGCGTGTGCGTATTTAAAGACTGCATATATTTTCAATATACAATATCCGCACCAGTTTCTATAAATGGCATCCAAATCTCCCTCAAAACATATTCTACTCGTCTACAGCTAAAAGAACGAATACCTTCACTACACCCCTCTTATATCCCCCACCACTACCACACAACTCCAGCAGCACAGTTACCACTTCCCGCCCACATCCATACCATGACGATTGCCACAACTACAATTTTCTTAATAACTCCCTCTCCATCCCCCACAACACGCAGTATCACCAACTACCGACATCCTCCATTATGTTCTTTTTACAAGACGTGTAAAATGCAAGTTTGGAGGGAGACTTTGGTTGCTATTTCTGAAGTGCAACTACGAAGATGCAATTTTGTTAATGGTCTAATAAAAAATATATGGCGACTGTTTCACACCTACATATACGCATACATAGAAAACACCCGTGCCTAGATATTTACTCATACACGTATATTATATATACTCACCTATCTATCTATCTATACATACATACACACATACACACAAACATGCATACACACGTGCATGCACACACATACAGACACGTATACATATACAGACGTGAAACACATGTAAATGCGAACATACACACACATATACGCACGCATATATATGCGTTTGTGTGTGTGTGTATATATATATATATATATATATATATATATATATATATATATGCGTGTGAGAGGTTTCCATACAGTTTTCATCTGTCAAATTCATTATCGAGGCATTAATCGACCCAAGGTCATAGTTGAAGACACTTGCCTAAGGTGTCGCACTGCAATGGGATGATCGAACCTAAAACCACTTGTTTTCGAGATGTGAACTTGCTAACCACTTAACCGCAGTCATTTAATCATGTCAGCGCTTACCCGCACATGTAAAATACACATCCGCGCGCGCACACATACACAGACACACACACACACACACACACAAGAAACCCCCACCACTACCACAATTTTCAGGAAATCATTAGTAAATTGCCCTTAATTATAGTCATTGTTTTGTTGTTCATAATACAATCAAATCCTGTTAACCTCATTGGCCCTTTTCACCACTCCTCCTCAACCACTTGTACGTTACTTTTATATATACAACCACCCGCACACGCGCGCGCGTTGTAATGTTAGTGCTTGTACTAGAAGTGATTGTAGTAGTGGTAGTGGTAAAGTGAAGGTTGTGATAGTGGTGGTTGCAGTGGTTATACCTATAGTAGTAGCAGTAATAGTTGTTGTTGTCGTTACGCCCTGGTCAGCGCCTTCGACGAGCAGACCAACAAGCTGTAGCCAGTTTTGTTGCAGATATTCCGTATGGTGGATCACCATGTATATTTGCTCTTTTTTTTTTTTTTCGACGATAAGGTGTGTTTTGAGGCCGGATTTAACTACTGTTTCTAGTCGGCCGGACGACCTCGAGAAGTTCTTTCTTAGTTGCTTCTATTTCCGAAAGTCGAATCAATCACGAACCCATTCCCCTTGTCACTCGAGCTGCAAAAAGTAACAGCCAAAATTTCCCAAATTACATTGACTTGTAAAATAAATAAATAAATAAATAAAAGATAGCATATCCACAGAAGCGCACCCTACCGCCCGACTTTGTTTCCTTATAAATTCTAGAAAAATGGATATTTTTAAATGAAATTTTCTAGAAAACGCAAGATGATGTAAATTTCGATTATATCGGAATTTGTTAAAAATGTATTCTGAGGGGTGGGGAGAAAAGAGTTTCAGAAAACTCACACGCATCGGCCTTGTTTCCTCATAACTTTCAGAAAAGTTGGTATATTTTTAATGAAATCTTCTATAAATACTTAGGTGTAAGCGTAGTTGTGTGGTAAGAAGCTTGCTTGTCAACCACATGGTTCCGGGCTCAGTCCCAATGCGTGGCATCTTGGTCAAGTGTCTTCTACAATAGCTTCGTGCCGACCAAAGTCTTGTGAGTGGATTTGGTAGGCGGAAACTGAAAGAAGCCAGTCATGTGTGTATTTATGTATGTGCGTGTTCCCCACTTCCCGCCATCGCTTGACAACCTATGTTGGTGTGGTTTAACCTAGCGGTTCGGCAAAAGCCGATAGAATAAGTACGAGGCTTACAAATAAT
>NC_069005.1:22323485-22327075 GCF_001194135.2 Octopus bimaculoides | reverse complement strand
GAAATTAACGTGCAAGTGGCTGAGTACTCCACAGACACGTGTACCCTTAACGTAGTTCTCGGGATATTCAGCGTGACACAGTGTGACAAGGCTGGCCCTTTGAATTACAGGTACAACAGAAACAGGAAGAAAGAGTGAAAGTTGTGATGAAAGAGTACAGCAGAGTTCGCCACCATCCCCTGCCGGAGACACGTGGAGCCTTAGGTGTTTACGCCCAATAAACACTCAACGCCCGGTCTGGGAATCGAAACCGCGATCCTATGACCGCGAGTCCACTGCCTTAACCACTGGACCATTGCGCCTCCACCAAATCATACCGTACTGCATGATGAAATAGGACACGCTGATTAACGTTACCCTCTGTTACTTGTACATAAAAAGAAAAGACGGAATGGTCTCGGCTGGAATGCTACTCGATCGGAGTTGACATTGGCTAAATAACTTCAACAAATATAAACGGATGCTTAAGATAATGTAGTACCTGATACACGAATAGGACAGTCATAGCGGGAAGATCATAAATCATATGCACTTAATGGCTGACCAGGGGCTAAACAGCAACAACAAAAATACCAGCGACACCAGTAACAAGAACAAACACGTGTCAAAAAAAAAAAAAAACGCTGACCCAAATTTAAAAATTGTCAAAGAACTTCTTGTTTCCTTGCGTCACAGTATATTCCCGGATATGGTGACAGTTGACTTAACAGGTACATAGCAGGTAGCTCTGCCCCCTCCATATGACAACTCGCTACAGTACACTATATTATATACAACACTTCACCACAGTACACTATATTATATACAACACTTCACCACAGTACACTATATTATATACAACACTTCACCACAGTACACTATATTATATACAACACTTCACCACAATACACTAGTTTAACTACATTATATCACACTATACGACTCCGTACTAATACAAGAGCCGACGTGGGAGCTTTTGTACGTAGTCGCTCGACTTTGCTTTAAAATGAGCGATCATACCCGAACACCTGTAAAAGAAATGCAGGGTCACAACGGGTATACCGTAAGCCTAAAGGCAATACGTACGAGGCAAAACAAAACAAAAAATACCTCCTCAAAACCCAGAATGATCATAGATTCATTTGATCGATCTGATCCGATCAAGGACAATACAGTTACAATATTCTCTTGCGTTTTAAGTACACTGGCATCTACTAAAGATTACCATCATATACTAGAGTACACTGAATTACTACACTATAAAGCATGCTGCTATAGACTAAAGTACATTGCTTTAAAGCAGTGTTTCTCAACCGGAGTCCAAGTGACCCCTGGTGGTTGAACGCAAGCAAAATAGTAAATTAAGAATCCACAGTAGTATTTCAAGGGTCCATGAAAAAATGTTACTTAATATGTATTTATTGCAAGAAACAGGTTTCTTTCTCAAACGTTTTACATAGTTCAACCTACATGCATTAAAGTACATTGGCCTTATACTAAAAATACACTGCACTACACAAAGAAGTACTTATAGTAACGTACACTTATTTACACAAAGGTAGCCTGCGCTAACACTAAAGTACTCGGCCTTATATTTCGCTGCATTCACAACCGAAGTCCACAAGCCAGGCTGACATTGGTTTCAAATTGTTACACAAGGCCAGCAAGTTCGAGGGAAGGGGTATGTCGATTACATTGAACACAGTGCTCAACAGGACCCCGAAAGGATGAAAGGCAAAGTTGACCTCGGAACATAAAGACGGACGAAAAGCCTCTAAGCTTTTTTCCTGGCGTGCTAACGATTCTGCTAGTTCGCCGCCTCAGCCAGGCTGATATTAAAAAAAGAAAACAGCTTGCTGGTTCTTCTATAAACTGTTGTTTATTAGCTCGTGGTCGGATTTGATCTTAGAAAACATTTAAGACGTGACCATCCCGTCGATTTCTTTTTGTCCTGTCAATCAAAATAGCTTGTACTTCCATCAGTATTGTTGTTTAACCGTAGGTCATCTTCTGGTCCAGGAAACTTGTAATCGAAGGCAACATTCAGACCACCTTTTTGTTTTTTTCCTTTGCACAGTATCTAGGGTTTATATGCCCTTCCTTTTTAAAATGTGAGCATGATTTGACAGCTACTACTAGCAGACCGAACAACCATATAGAATTTCCACGTTTTACCTTTGGGTTTGCCCAAGTCAACCCTGCTTGTGCACAGGCTTATTATCAAATGCATTCCAACTACACCATCCAACTTTTCTATAGGCTTCAAGACTACTACAATATCTAACATGCCCTTCTTTTCAAGGTGATAGAAGTCGATATATGGGAAATTCAGCTGTTATTTTAAGTAAATAGAGAGATCTTAGAGGTGACGTAGTTGGATCGAACATGAGCCAGTTGTTTATAACCCCAGGTCAGCAATAATCGAGCAGAAATGATCAATGATAGACATACCTCCACATCAGTGATATTACCGTCATGGCCTCCTCATTTTTTTCTAGACGGTAAAATGTGGTTTGAGAGTGTTCAACTGCTATTCCCAGCAGATCGCACATCCACGAATAGGTTTTCTTGATGGATCGTCCGAAAGCCACTTGATGTTGTTTGGCCACGAGTCAAAACTGAACGAGCTAACCCTAAGATCAAAGGTATTGCAGTTATGGCCAATTCGTCGTTTAAGTTCTAATATGCTCTCTTATTTAAGACAACAGCGTTTGATTTTTGAGGAGACTAAGCTGCTATTTCTAGAAAAAAAAAATCAGCAGAATTCGTCTGCGTATCTTTTCAAACTGTCGATAATGAATGAAGTCGCAGAGACTACTAACAGACAATTCCATTGGCTAAAGCACCAGCCAATAGAATTATTTAGCACATGTTTTAAATGAGCAGCGATAATGAATTATTAATCTGGAATGATTAAGATACAGAAGACCGACATTAACACAAATTGTTTTGTTATTTAGCTGAAAGTCATCAGGTTTAATCGGGCTTATAAACGGGAGTTTTAAGCTTGACCATCACACCTGGTTTTATTTTCAAATGAGGCGAATTGGCAAAGTTGTCAAGTGCGTCGGATAGAATCCTTTGCCACATTCGTTTCGGCTCTGTTCTCCTAGCTCAAATCCTGCCGAGATCAACTTTATCTTACATTCTTTCGGGAGTCGATAAATAAAGTACTAGTCCTATACTTGAATCAATTCTTGCTTGCTTGCTAACTATCTAAGAAGAAACCAGTGGTGTTCAGATCTGGAGGGCTCCACCAGGTTTTAACATGCTTAAAATGCACAGTATGTCACGAGTCCCAAAGATCCTATCGTGGCCCCAAGGAAAGAAAGATCAAGAACTATCATCAATCCCCTCATTTCCTCTCTGAGGAATAAGCGTTGTTATTAGGCGAGTGGAGTAACGGTCACAGAACCCGTAGGAGAACTTGAGGTGTAGGGGTCGCAGACATTTGGGATTGTAAGGAATGGTGGGAGGTCTGGGTCATACGGAGACTAATGTGTGGCGAGGAAGCCAAAAATCACGTAAATATTGTTGCGTGAGGTAAAGGGAAAGGGACCACGTTAAGTACCATAGTGGGGGACGAGGGAGCCAGGGATCACGTAAGGATT
>NC_069005.1:22319446-22321531 GCF_001194135.2 Octopus bimaculoides | reverse complement strand
AGAGAGAGAGAGAGAGAGAGAGAGAGAGAGAGAGAGAGAGAGAGAAAGAGAGAGAGAGAGAGAGAGAATGGATAAAGATGCAAGTGGAAGGATTGAAAAAAATATACAAATGAGTATCTGTAGTAGAAGCAGAGAGATATACAACCAATTATAAAATGTTGGATTGAATGAACAGAAAAATATAAAACAGAATGACAGTGAGAACGAAGGATGTAAACAAGCTAACGTGCACGCACACACAGCGGCTGTCATGACAGTAATATAGGATCCCCAAAGCAAAGCAATGCACTGGGGGCCCTACATATACACTAAATTACAGCATACAGAGATTAGTACTGGGCCACTTAGTACCCTGAGCTATCTGGACATTCTGCGTGATGTGTCTATACCTCAATGCAGCACTGAGAGAGATAGACAGATAGATAGCTAGCTAGATGGCTAGGCGCAGGTGTGACTGTGTGGTAAGAAACTTGCTTCCCAACCACATGGTTCCAGGTTCAGTCCCATTGCTTGGCAACTTGGGCAAGTGTCTTCTACTATAGCATCGAGCCGAGCAAAGCCTTGTCAGTGGATTTGGTAGACGGAAACCGAAAAAAGCCCGTTGTATATATATGTTTGTGTGTGTATGTGTGTGTGTGTCTTTGTGCCCGCGTTTGTCCCTCCAGCACCACTTGACAACTGGTGTTGGTGTGTTTACGCCCCCGTAACTTAGCGGTTCGGCAAAAGAGGAGGAAAGAATAAGCGCTACGCTTTTAAAAAATAAATCCTGGGGTCGATTTGTTCACATAAAACACTTCAAGGCGATGCCCCAGCATGGCCTCAATTAAATGACTGAAACAAGTTGAAATATTATATATATATATATATATATATATATATATATATATATATATACATACATACACACACATATATATTAAATATAGAATATATATACACAAAGCGAGGAAGAGAGAATGAGAAAGAGAGAAAATAAGAGAGATAGAGAAAAAGAGGGATAGGGAGAAAGAGATAGAGGTAGAGAGATAGAAATAAAGAGTGAGATAAAGATAGAGAGATTTGGAAAAATAAAACTTTTAAAAAAAATCGTCGAATACCACAAATATAAAAAATTAACAGCAGCAGCAGCAGCCAGAGGCGTAGCGTGGGTTTTGGCACCCCTCTGCGGTGCCCCACCCCAACCGGCATTACGCTACTGACAACACCCAAGGGGGAATCCTCTCTACATGGTCGCTCGAACTTTTATCCTTTAATCAGGAAGTGCAATACCTACAAATCTTTAACAGAACCTCCAAGAATAATAGGGGGGGGGGAGATCCAGGTGGTGGTCTAAGCTGGACGACGGATTTAGTCTACCTTTCTACTACTCTCGTTCCCCACTTCATGTACTACACGGCAGGATTTGAACTCAGAAATGTAAAAGAGAACAAATATCGTAGGGTATCACATTCGACTTTTTAACAATTCCGCTACAGATGTGCACTGCCATTTACAAGTTCTTCACTTATCGACTCTAGAAGAACGAAAGCTGAATTCGAACTGGGCGGGAATTGAACTCAGAAGTAAGGAGCCAGAAGACTGTCGTGTCTTTGTCCGACAATTTTTTGACACATGCACAGACTTGCAGAAATTTCGGCAAAGTGGTTGGTCGATTAAATTGCTCCAGTTTTTGACTGGTGCTTCGACCAGCAAGTATTAGGGGTCAAATATTGAGTAGGGTACAAGACCTAGAATTTGAGGCGAGAGGGATAGTCGATTACATCGAACCCCAGTGCTTGACCGGTACTTAATTTATCGAGTCCGAAAGGATGAAAGGCAAAGTCGACTTCGGCGAAATTTGAATTCAGAAAAGTAAAGACGGACGAAATACCGCTAAGCATTTTACTCGTCGAGCAAACGGTTCTGCCAGTTCGTCACCTTCTAACTCGTTGTAATAAATAAAAGATAAGAAATTGTAAATTTTACCTTTTCCTTGGCCAAGTTTCTCGGTTATAAAAGTGCTTGCCTTGTTCGTAAAAAGATCCGGGTTGGTGATAAAGGCCTCTTTGAAATTATTGTAACCGTTTAGAAAGATGAGCATCTTGT
>NC_069005.1:22316780-22318000 GCF_001194135.2 Octopus bimaculoides | reverse complement strand
GGGAGGAAAAGGAGGTGGTGATGGTAGAGGTGGAGAAGGCTGGCTCTCACTCCGGAGGTTGACCGGTGTATTTTACCTGTACAGTTAAGAGGACAGTCTAATACAGCACACACACACACACACACACACACACACGCACACCACGCATTACGTCCATACACATTCACGCAGCAGCAATATACGGCGGTATATATATATATATATATACACATAGCAGTTCATACATAATACACATACATAAAGTTGGACATTTAACAGCATATGCACACACACACACACACACACATGAATGTACATATAGTAGCACATACGGCAATGTTTACACTCATTCACACAGCGGTACATACATTCACACTTATTGACAGCACCACACGCACATACACAGCAACGCATCCACACACACACACACACGCACACACACTCACATGCACAGACACATCCGCATACACACAAGTATACATACAGTGCACATACACGCACAACTCTCACACCCCCTATACAATTATACGCATACTATAGTAAATTGTACACCCACATAAATAATTAGAAGCACTCACACATGCACTCACACACACACACACATACACAAACAGCTCTTCATGTACAAATAGTACACACACACACACACACACACACATACAGTTAATTTACACAAAAATCACATACAGGGATACATACACACATACATACATACGCACAGCGATACATAGATGCATACATACATACGCACATACATAGATACAAACATACATATACACATGCCTACGCACACAATATATATATAAACATACATACATACATATATGTGTATCTACACACATAGACATTCGCACGCTCGGGCGCGCGAGCACACACACACACGCTCACACACGCTTCATTATCGCTGATTTTCCACGCTTTCTACTCGAACAATTAGTCAAACTTAAAATGCGAGGGTTGTTGTTTCGCTCCCGGCCAGCCCTGAACGCGCAGATCCGTCATAAATATATCCCAGTAATTTTTTCCCCTATATACTGAGGATCCAGGCCCCATATTTTCCAATGTTCCCCCACCCTCTTTTTTTTATGCTATAGATGGTTGCAGAATGCATTTGAAGAGAGATTTGGCTGTTATTTTTAGCGAGTCAAGTGATCACGTAGAAGCTTAGTTTTTGGTTTCATGTTGCAAATGGTAGAGATAGTGGTGGTGGTGGTGGTGGTGGTGGTGATGGTGATAGTAAT
>NC_069005.1:22315232-22316712 GCF_001194135.2 Octopus bimaculoides | reverse complement strand
GTTAGGGTGATGGTGGTTGTGGTGGGAGCGGTGGTGCTTACGGAGATGTTTGCAATGGTTTGTGGTGACGCTGGCGGCGGCGGCGGCAGTGGTGGTGGTGGTGGTAGTAGTAGTAGTAGTAGTAGTAGCAGCAGTAGTGGTGGTGGTGGTGGTGGTGGTAGTAGTAGTAGTAATAGCAGCAGTAGTGGTGGTGGTGGTGGTGGTGGTAGAAGTGGTGATAGTAGTAGTGGTGGTGGTGGTAATAGTACTAGTAGTAGTGATGGTAGCAGTAGTAGTAGTAGTAGTGGTAGTAGTAGTGGTGATGGTGGCAGCGATGATAGTTGTAGTCGTATAGGTGGTAGTACTGGTATTGGTTCTAATTGTGGTGATGGGTAGAGTTAGTGGCAGTAGCTGTAGTGGTGGTAGTAGTGGTGGTGGTGATGGTGGTGGTGGTGGTGGTGATGGTGGTGGTGGTGGTGGTGGTGTTGGTAGCTGTGATACTGGTGATGGAAGTGTTGGTGATGATGAGAAGTGGTTGTGGTGGTGGTGCCAGTGATAGCAGTAGTTGTTCTCGTGGTCCATGGCATTGTTGTTTAACCCCAGGTCAGGTCAGCCTCGATCGAGCAGACCTTTGATCAAAGAAACATGTTTGAAGACGTGACCATCCCGCCTTGTATATCAAACACTGAATTGGGAAACGTATTTTCCCTCGTTTTTCTAATAGGGTGTGATTTTGGGGGAATTTGGCGTCTATTTCTAGCAGGCTACATGACCACTTAGAGGTGTTTCCTCTGTTGTCAAGTGGCAGCGATACTTGTAGTAATAGTAGTAGAGTAGTAGTAGTAGTAGTAGTAGATGTGATGTTGTATTTTAGCCCTAGTTCAGTGTCCTGGTCAAATAAAACTAACTTTGCGGCCATTCTGTGGCACGTCTTGAAGAATTTTTAGTCGTACGAATCGATCCCAGTACATTTTTATTATTATTCAACCCTGGTACTTACTCCATCAGTCAATCTTTTGCTGAACCGCTAAGTTTCGGATACGTAAACACAACCACGCCGGTTAAAAAGCGATGGTGGGGGATAAACACAGACACGTGCGCGTACACACACAAACACACACACACACACACACACCGCGCACACACATATACGCACACACATACACACAGAATGGGCTTCTTTCAGTTTCCGTCTACCAGATCCATTCACAAGGCTTTGGTCGACCCGAGGCTTATAGTAGAAGACACTTGCTCAAGGTGTCACGCAGTGGGACTGAACCCGGAACCATGTGGTTGGTAAGCATGTTACTTACCACACAGCCATGCCTGCGCCTCTGATCATAGATTGTAGGGTCACGGCATTCCAACCGTAACTCTACAATTTTTTTTTTCGGCGATGGTTGGAATCTAGAACCACATTATCTAATGTGCCTTCGTTTCCATTCCTTTTTCGACACTAGGTATGATTTGAGGGAGACATAGCTGCTCTTTCTAGTTGTCC
>NC_069005.1:22312111-22314090 GCF_001194135.2 Octopus bimaculoides | reverse complement strand
CCGTCGTCATTAGATGCCATAAAAAGAATATAATAAATCGTCGAAGGTTGCCCCTACCTTCCACACTACCTCTCTAACCATGCGCTGCCCCTTCGCACTGAATCTACACCACAAAACACACTGCCGTATATACTACTACAATTCCATAACTACATAACAACTCATCACGCACTGCTCTATACTACAACATACACTACATCACTCTGCAACGCACACAACACCCCTCCACAACACTCTACACCACACCGCTGCATACACTACTTCACAACACCGCTACATACACAACAACACATATTGCACCACTATGCACCAAAACAGACAATTCACTGCATTTATTCTACACTACACTACCACTACACCGATAACTGTGCCCTTATACTACAGTATATATACTACAATACATACTGCACCGAACTACAATACATGCTACACTATACATGCACAGCTGTGTGGTTAAGAAATTCTCTACGTAGTATTGGGTTCGAACCTACTGTGTGGTACCTACTGTGTGGTACCAATGTCTTTTAAATAAAATTGGGTAAGTAGAAACCTCGTGGAATCCGTCGGTTTCTCTTCTTATGAGAGGGATTTAATCTGGCATTCCGTTTAACATCATGACCTGACATTTGAGTATCTATGGGTACCTTTGGATACATTTTGTTGAGTTCACTTTGTTGTAAGGATCCAGGCTAGTTGTCTGCTTTAAGCATACCTCTCTCTCTCTCCCTCCTTACCCCTGTCCTATTCCACTAGTTATGGACACCCCGAATAAGGACGTGGGTACTCCACTGCCCCCTCGAATTAAACCATTAAAATAAGTACTGCATTTCAGTGCATATTACATTCTAAACCAGAGGTTCACAGCTGGGGTCCATATAAGATTTTGTTGTTAAAAATTATGTGCACTAAAATAGATTATATTTCTACAATACCCAAAATATTAAAAATTTTTTAATACCATTCCTAATAATATTTGGTTTCTCATTTTTTCACAAGGTCAACAATTTGGAGGAGAGGGATTCCAGTGTTCGACTGGTACTTATTTCATGGAACCTGAAAAGATGAAAGGCAAAGTCGACATCGGTGGACTCATAACGTAAAAACAGACGAAATGCTGACTAAGCATTTTACCCGCCGTGCTAACGACTCGGCCAGCTTACATTACACTTCCTGATTGTATTTCATTATATATTTCGTCCGTCCTTGCGTTTTGAGTTTAAATTCTCCCAAGGTCGATCGACTTTGCTTTCATCCTTTCGGGGCCGATGATATAAGTACCAGTTCAGCACTGGAGTCGATGTAATAGACTTAACCCCTACTCCGAAATTGCTGGCTTTGTGCTAAAATTTGAAACTAACATTTAATTATGAATTCTAAGGCGGAAAACTGGCAGAATCGTTAGCATGCCGGGGAAAATGCTTAGCGGTATGTCATCCGACTTCATGTTCCGAGTTCAAAATTCCGCTGAAGTCGACTTTGCTTTTCATCCTTTCGGAGTCGATAAAATAAGAATCAGTTGAGCACGGGAATCGAAGTAATCGACATACACCCTCCCCACGAACTTGCTGGCCCTGTGCCAAAATTTAAAACTAATATCTAATAATAATTTTTTTTAAACATCGAATAGCTATGCGGGTCCACCGGAGTAAAAGAGGAATCAAGAGGATCCATTGGCAAAGAATGGCGATCGACTTGCCGATCTCTTTTAAAGAGATCGCACATCACACATTACTCTTTTACTCTTTTACTCTTTTACTTGTTTCAGTCTTTTGACTGTGGCCATGCTGGAGCACCGCCTTTAGTCGAGCAAATCGACCCCAGGACTTATTCTTTGGAAGCCTAGTACTTATTCTATCGGTCTCTTTTGCCGAACCGCTAAGTTACGGGGACGTAAACACACCAGCATCGGTTGTCAAGCGATGTTGGGGGGACAAACACAGACACACACACACACACACATATATATATATATATACATA
>NC_069005.1:22309125-22310910 GCF_001194135.2 Octopus bimaculoides | reverse complement strand
CCCTAATAAGTAGCTAACGTCGGTCTACTCCTTGCGCATCCACACTCGTTTGATACTTAACATTTCAACAAAGTTCAACGCAGACTTTCGACGAAACAGGTTGCATTTTGTATGCTTGGGATCACCTTGAAAATGGAGAATCAAAGCGAACATTATCAATTCCTTGTACATTTTTTTAATTTTAAAAATGGCAAAGAAGCGGCAGAAACCTATAGAAAGATATGCGCCGTATTTAGAGAGAGTACTGTTACGGAACGTGTGTGTCAGAGGTGGTTTTCAAGATTTCAATCGGGAAATTTTTCGGTTGAAGATGTACCTTGCTCTGGTCGGTCAAAAGATTAACAGCAACAAAATGAAGAAGTTAGTCGACACCAACCTTCGTTAGACGACCAGGATAAATGTAGATATCCTCCAAATATCCAAATCGATTGTTGAAAACCATCTGCATCAACTTGTTTACTTTAGCAGGTTCGATGTGAGGGTCCCACATCAATTCAATGAGGCTAACCTCGCCGAACGGATTTCCACCGATTCGTTGCAGAAACGTGAAGAAAACGATCATCCTTTTTTGAAAAGAATGGTGACAGATGATGAAAAATGGATCGTCTATAACAATGTGAAGCACAAACGATCATGGAGGAAGAGTTGCGAACCACTACGAACAACCGCAAAAGCAGGACTTCACCTGAAGAAGGGCATGCTTTCAGTTTGGTTGGGGTGGAGAAGCGTTGCTTCTACAAGCTTCTTCCTACGGACAGGGCCATCAATTAAAATATATACTGTGACTCGCTGGACAAATTAGACAACGATTCACAAGAAGCATCCAACACTTGCTAATCGTAAGGGCATTGTCTTTCATCACGACAGTGCCGTACGATTCTTTGCAAACGTAGTGTCCTGTGGTGTAAGGTAGTATGATGTAGCGTGAGGTGGTGCTTTGTATTGTAGTGAAATGTTGAGTGAAGTGTGCTGTGCTGTAATGGAGTGTGATGTAGATGTAGTGTGACGCTTTGTGTAGAGTAGTGTGACGTTTTGCATAGTGTGACATTTCTTGTAGTGTAATGTGACGTTTTGTGTAGTATAGTATGACGTTTTGTGTTGAGTGACGTTTTGTATAGGGTAGTATGACGTTTCTTGTAGTGTAGTGTGACGTGCAAGTAGTGTAGAGTGACGTTGTTTGTAGTACAGTGTGACGCTTTGGGCAGAGTAGTGTGACATTTTGTGTAGAGTAGTGTGACGTTTCTTGTAGTGTTGTTTGATGTATTGTGTAGAGTAGTATAACGTTTCTTGTAGTGTAGTGTGACGTGCAATGTGACGTTTTGTGTAGTGCAGTGTGACGTCTTGTGTAGACTAGTATGGCGTTTTGTGTAGAGTCCTGTGGTACAGTGCACTGTGATGTAGTGTGATGTGGTATTAAACAAAGTATAGTGTAATACGGTGTGTTATAGTACGATATGTGGTGTAGTACTGTGTAAGTTGTTTGTTAGCGTAGTATGGATTGATGTGTCATTTGATGCAGTGTGCTGATGTCATTTGATTGCGGCCAAGCTGGGGACTGCCTTGAAGGGTTTTAGTCGAACAAATCGACCTTAGGAGTTATTTTTTAAAAGCCCAGTACTTATTCTATCGGTTTCTTTTGCCGAAACGCTAAGTTACAGGGACGTAAACATACCACCACCGGTTGTCAAGCGGTGGTGAGGGAACACACACACACACACACACACACACACACACACACATATATATATATATATATATATATATATATATATATATATATATATA
>NC_069005.1:22306567-22307590 GCF_001194135.2 Octopus bimaculoides | reverse complement strand
ATATATATATGTGACGGGCTTATTTCAGTTTCCGTCTACAAAATCTACTCACAAGGCTTTGGTAGGCCGAGGCTATAGTAGAAGACACTTGCCTAAGGTGCCATGCAGTGGAACTGAACCCGGAACCATGTGGTTGGGAAGCAAGCTTCTTACCGCACAGTCACGCTGCACCTCTATTTGCTTCTGATCCCCGTGGCGCCGGGTTCAATCCCTCTGCGCAAGTTTTATATATATATTTCTTTCATCTTTTAATCTTTGTACTTATTTTATCCATGTCTTTTTGCTCAACCGCAAGTTTGCTGTGAAGTAAACAAAACCAACACCGGATGTCAAGTGTTGATAAGAAATAATCAAACACAGAGACAAACACTCACAGATGCGAATATGTGTGCGTGAGTATGCGTGTGTGCAAGCGCGTGTGTGTGAATGTATGTATGTATATATATATACCCCCCCCCCACATATATATATACATATATGTATGCATATATGTATGTACGTATGTATGTATTTATATATAGTGTTTGAAGTGGTGTACAGATATTGTATATTGCGAAAAAGGAGATAGTCAGAATTTGGGATAATCCTTTATCAAGTATCCCATGCCTAGGTTAGCATATGAGGGTGCAAGCTGCGTCCCGATACCTGTGCCCTTTCCTGTTGCTTTGTTTTATTATCGAATCCAAAGGTATTTTTTTCTAGTACCAGACGTGTGGCCTTGGTGATGAAGTCAGTTTTGAAGCGTTCATTTATCCGTCCTCTGTGTTTCTCTACCCGGTGTTTGACGTCCGCTTTCCATGCTAGCATGGGTTGGACGGTTTGACTGAGGACTGGCAAGCCAGAAGGCTGCACCAGGTTTCAATCTGATCTGGCAGAGTTTCTACAGTTGGATGCCCTTTCTAACGCCAACCACTCCGAGAGAGTAGTAGGTGTTTTTAGTGCCACCGGCACGAGGGCCAGTCACACGGTACTGGCAACGGCCACGCTCACTATATGTATATATATATATATATATATATATAT
>NC_069005.1:22304930-22305840 GCF_001194135.2 Octopus bimaculoides | reverse complement strand
AGAGAGAGAGAGAGAGAGAGAGAGAGAGAGAGAGAGAGAGAGAGAAAGAAAGAAAGCGGTGCCCCAGTACGACCAGAACCCACAGGATAGAGTAAAAGAGTTTGAGACACGTGTTTGAGTGCGTGTGTATTTACGTACACACACACACACACATACACACACACACACAATACACACACACACACACTCACAATACACACACACATATCGATATGGGAATCATTTACTCGTACATAAACACAAATAACATTTGTAGATGTATGTGTAAGTATAATATATCTGTGTGTGTATGTATTTATGTCAGTCAACAAGTGCACGCATATACACGAGTTCCCGTGGACCCATTAGACAGGCACACTAACTCACACACACACACACACACATGCACACATACATATACACACGCACACACACAGTTGCAGATGTGCATGCACATACACACACGCACATGTACATACACATACTCATATTCTGTCCATAGAGAAAATAATTAGTACACATTAGCCATAAATGCAGGTCAATGCACATACATGTTTACGCACTCACACACATACAGAAGACATACACACAACATACACATACGTACATTCAAACATACACACAACATACACGTATCATCTATTTCTTTCTCAATTACATACAAGCGCGCGCCCGTCCGCCGCATCCAGCGGTCTTTCGTGCCGTAAGCCGCACTCCCCACCACCTATCCCTTCACACAAGCACACAACCAAGCCAACTGACTCTACTACTACTACTGCAACTACTACTACTACTACTACTACTACTACTACTACTACTACTAGTATGTGAAACATACACCCAATGCCCCCCCAGAGTCAAGGCTCCACGCCCCATTTTTATGGATTATATTATTTTCTACGCCGTATTTCAATACTGTTAGATATATATA
>NC_069005.1:22303249-22304127 GCF_001194135.2 Octopus bimaculoides | reverse complement strand
TTTCTCTCTCTCTCTCTCTCTCTCTCTCTCTCTCTCTATCTATCTATCTGTCTGTCTGTTTATCTATCTATCTATCTATCTATCTATCTATCTATCTATCTATTTATCTATCTATCTATCTATCTATCTATCTATCTATCTATCTATCTATCTATCTATCTATCTATCTATCTCTGCCTCACACACACATACATACACAATCACACACATTTACTAGCTTCAATCATTTGACTACAGCCATACAGGGGCTGTGTCTTGGAAGGCTTGGTCGATCAAATCGGCCCCATTTCTTATTTTTAAGTTGGTTCTTGTATCGGTCTTTCTTCCGTTTTTTTTTTATTATCCATTAACCAACACCGGTTATCAAACTGCGAGAGACAAACACACATGTGCGCATAGATGCACACAACACACACACATGCTTTATATATACAGGGTGGGCCAAACATCACGCACAGAAAAAGTTCAATACGCTCTGGAACTATCAAAGACATGTTTCAATTTTTCTAAAATTGAATAAGATAAATGAAATAATGATGATTACACACATACTCGTATAATAATAATCTTTTCTACAATAGGTACAAGGTCTGAAATTTTGCGGGTGAGAGATAGTTGATTACATCGACCCCAGTGCTCACTGATATATATATATATATATATATATATATATATATATAAGACAACTTCGGTGGAATTTGAATTCTGAGTGTGAAGACGGCCGAACGACCGCTAAGAATTTCGCCCTGCGTGCTAACGATTCTGCTAGCTCAATAACAACACTAATAATCATTATAACGTAATCTAAATAACATGACAAATGTTTTGATGCGTGACTTTTGGCCCACCCTAGCCATTTTAGTTTGACGAGTCGCCTA
>NC_069005.1:22301242-22302967 GCF_001194135.2 Octopus bimaculoides | reverse complement strand
CTGTCCATTTTTTCCGGTCTTGGTTTGTGTTTGCCACCTTGGAATCCTCTGTTTAGTGGTTCGATCCACTATTCAGGAAGAGACTATTCTAGAGTACGTTCTGCCTTATCTTCGAAACGTCTAGTTAGAATAGAGGCAGCTGACGAAGGAATAATTCCAAGTGACTATCTGTTTTCCTATGTGTTCGTTCCGTTGTCTGTAGTTCATTTTTCTAACGTCCTGTACCCTGATATGCATCTATATACACATGTAGATGTAAGTATGTACATATATGTGGGTATACATGCATACATATTCTTTGTATTATTATATATATATATAGGCTTTCTACACGCTTTCTGATTAACTTATAAGGCATTGGCTGGCTCAAGCCTATAGTACAGTGGTTCTCAACCATTTTTTACTTATGGACCCTTCTGATTAGTATTGTATTCTTGTGGATCCCATTCGATGTTTAAAAACTAGTTTTATAGATACTAGGTGGTATCACAAAGGTCCCGGACTATGTTGCCTGCACCCGCCCTATTCGCCAGATTTGCCTCCTGCGGACTTCCGTCTCTTCCCCAAGATGAAAATGCAGCTCAAAGGTCGCTGTTTTAACACCGTTGTCTACATCAAGAGCGAATCGCAGGATGTGCTGGACTCACTTGTGAAGAACGACTTCCAGGCCAGATTTCAAAAGTGGCAAGAATACTGGGTCTGGTGTGCTGCGCAAGGTGACTATTTCGAAGGAGTTGACGTTTAAAACTTTCATTAAACATATCTAAACCTGGAACATTTTGATATCACCTCGTATTTCTTTCAAAAGTTTTATTTTGTTTTACACCCATTCACTTGTGTAGATTTGCAATAGCACTCACTGAGAGAACATGTTTCAGCGCCAGGAAGTATGTCGAACATGGGAAATGTTAGAGAAACAAACTTAGCTGTTTCTTGTAATAAATACAAGACAAAATTTTTTCATGACGCATTAAAATGCTTTCATGGAACCCCAATTTACTATTTTGCTTGTGTGGACTCCCCAAAATTTTACATGAACCACAAAGAGTCATATGGAACCTGGTTTAGGACCACTGCTATAGTAAAAGAATTTGCCTCAGATTCAGTGTAGTTGGCCTGAAACCCACACGTACGCGATTACGAAGCGAAATTCTTAACCAGCACACTGCCTTGCAGTCTCGTGTTAATTCGTGTTGTGGTTGCGAGTGGGTGTGTGTGGTATTAGTGACAGGAATATGATTTATATTTCGGAAATGTAACGAGAATATTTCTTCTTGCAAGTGTTGCAAGTATTCAGCAAGTCTCAATGAAACAGAAATTATTGAAATCTCAGAATGATAAATTAAATTTTGCATTCTGATTTATTTTCTACGTGTCGTTCCCCTTAAACTATATATATATATACTCTCTTTACTCTTTTACTCTTTTACTTGTTTCAGTCATTTGACTGCGGCCATGCTGGAGCACCGCCTTTAGTCGAGCAAATCGACCCCAGGACTTATTCTTTGGAAGCCTAGTACTTATTCTATCGGTCTATTTTGCCGAACCGCTAAGTTACGGGGACGTAAAGACACCAGCATTGGTTGTCAAGCGATGTTGGGGGGACAAACAGAGACACACAAACATACACATACATACACACATATATATATACATATATACGACGGGCTTCTTTCAGTTTCCGTCTACCAAATCCACTCACAAGGCTTTGGTCGGCCCGAGGCT
>NC_069005.1:22298511-22300882 GCF_001194135.2 Octopus bimaculoides | reverse complement strand
TATATATACTGTTGTTTACTTTCGTACGTCCACCCTATATTATTTTATTTGCTGGAGACCTGATTCTACGCAAATCTTGCGGGTGCCACCGATATACGAAGTTCCTTTTCTTATCGTTAAAGGCACGAAACTAGGTATTAGTATTTTCGGTCGATAACTGATGAAGAATAAAGGTCCTGGTGTCTGTCCTACGTGTACGTTTTGTAGTATTTCATGCATGCCAAATCCACTCGCAAGGCTTTGGTCGACCCCTATAGTGCCCAAGGTGCCACGCAGTGGGACTGAACCCGGAACCATGTGGTTGGGAAGCAAGTTCTTACCACACAGCCATGCCTGCGCCTATTACACACACACACACACACACACACACATACATACATACAGAGGCATACCTCACCCTACGTCGTTAATTGATTCCAGGAGACACAACTTAAGTCGAATTAACTTGTCTCTAGGCTAGGCTAGGCCGAATTAAATTTCTCTAGGTTAAACCCATTGATGACAATGTTCTTCATCCCTGGGTCTTCAGATTTGATACGTGCTAAAATCTTGTCCTTGTTATGTACAATCGTCGATACAGTTGTCCGACTCAACCCAAAAGATCGTGCAACTGCTACCACTTTCTCACCTTTTTCATGGCGTTTTATCTTAGTCAGTTTATCTTCTAGCGTTATAGCATGACGCTAAGCATTTTCACTATGAATTTTCTTAGGTGTCATAGGGACAAAAAATAAAATCACAAATGAATGAGAATGAGAAAGTAGCCGATAAACAGACGTAAACGAATCTGAATTCAAAGCAATCGATGGAATCACAAGTGACAACGACGCCTAACGGTAGATATTGGCAATACAGTGCAATATGATTTCCGAAAGTTCGATAGATAAGACAACACAGCTGATTTCATGATTTCGTTCACTAAGCTACACTACTTTATGGTGTGCATGTTAACATTTACCGTACGTATTTTAATATGATTTTATTCTTATTTATTTTACAGTAACATGATTTTATGTGCTTTTAATGGTTTTCTAGTGATTTTACGATTCCAATATTTGTGGTGGACAGACGTAAAGTAGAATAAAATGACTTAACTTGATTTTTATTCTTCCATATATATTTTTGAAAACCGACGTATAATCGAGAATGACTTAAATCGAAACATATACATATATATATGGCATTACTTTTTGACTCACCCTCGTATATACATACATACATACATACATACATATATATATACATGCATGCATACATACATACAATCATACATACATATATATATGCGTGTATGTATATGTGTGTGTGTGTATGTGTATACATTTATATATATTGAAAAAATCTATATGTATATATCTCATCTCCCCCGGACTGCTCCGCCACCACGACCACCGCAACTACTACTATTACTACTACTACTACCATCCCACCATCACCATTTCCTCCTCGTCCTCCTCCTCCCCTCGTCCTACTCCACAAAACTGCCACCGCCACCACCACCACAAGTTGCTGCAACAACAAATGATAGAAATATTCGTAAAGAAGCAAGTTATCACGTCGAGTCTGTTTCCCTTCTCAATGACTGTCTTGGTTTCCATGGTGATATATTGGAAACTTGCTCTCCTTTCTCACTCACTAGCGTTCCTTCCTCCTTATGGAATTCAACTAAAGAAAATAAATTCGCTTTCCATTGATAGTAGCTAAGACTTATATTTGGCATGAAAATTTCTAAGTTTTTACTTTTGTATGGGGGAGGATCAAGTGAGAATGCAGGCTCATAAACCTTCATTGGGTGTACCAAGCACTGGTGAGTGGAAGGGAGTTCAAGTCCCACCATGGACTAATTAGGTTGTAGATTTTTATCCGTCACACATTTTAAAACCACCACCTCTCTGACGACTTGGATAATGTGTGACGGATAAAAATCTACAACCTAATTAGTCCATGGTGGGACTTGAACTCAGAATGCAAAACATCCAGTCTGATGTTGTTCCAGCTGCGCCAATCTACCAGCTTAGATAGGTACTTTTTTATATATATCAAAAAGGAATAGGCGGCAAAGTAGATCTCAACTGGATTTGAACTCAGAGCGCAAAGCTCGAACAAATACTGTGCGACATTTTAACCAGTGCTTTATTGACTCAGCTAGTTCTCCTGAGTATGGTCAACGTCTGTCTCATTGTTTGAATCTGACATTTTTCTGCCAGAGTGTTGTCCATGTCGATGTCGCCAGGTATTGAGCAGAATATTTGCTGTATTATTATTATTATTATTATTATTATTATTATTATTATTATTATTATTATTATTATTATTATTATTATTATTATTATTATTATTATTATTATTATTATTATTATTATTATTATTA